>NW_027131872.1:0-30323 GCF_026122565.2 Emydura macquarii macquarii
TGGAGGCTGAATGAAATGCTTTTCTGTCAGATAATTTGGTTTTTCCAGCCATCCCTCCAGTCAAAAATGTAGCTAGGGTGTAATTCTTATATTTGTGACTTTCACCTTGATACTGTGTCTTGAGCACCCAGATATCATGGGCGTAATATAAGAAGGTGGATCAAACTCCTTTACTTTTATTGAAGAGAAGTGCCAGGGAAGGAGGGAGGCTCAGAACTTGTTAAAGGGAAGAATAAAGGATGTTCTCCTGGTATGTATCCCTCAAAAATTATAATATCAACAAGTAACCTTCACTGTTATACAGATATACATAGATCTCTTTCATTGCTCTAGACCTAAACCGGTAGTGTCTATTCTCTCTAGGTTTCTTTAGCTCTGAAGGAGGAGATATTAATCATGTCTAAATGCCACTAAGACTTCGTTGCTGCTGTGGGCCCAGAGTAGGTGTCGGTCTTTTGTAGTCTTTGCTAACATAAAGTTGGTGTACTGCTTTAGCAGGGCCTCATCGTGCTCCCATATGGAAAAGCTCCCATTGGCACCAGCGAGAGTTGGATCAGGCAGTTACTATCATGCTGCCATAATTTGAAATTTTTTTGCCTAATTCTAAATGCAGTCAAGTTAACGTACTCCCTTCCCCAGTTCAATGCTGCAGCCTTCATCTTTGCTTTCATCAAGAATGGGCTAAATTATTGTAGTACTTTTTATCAGCCAGTGCATGATGTCCTTTCAAGCAAATCCCAACACTCAAGACTGGTATCTGGTTCTAAATGTCTGATTGCCGCACCCAGGAGCTGTGTTCCTCACATTGACTTTGTATTTTGGTACTTTTGTTTATTAAATCATTTTTTTTATTCTTACCTCAAGCCCTCCTTTAGATTGCCAGCTGTGTCCAAGTCATGTAAATTTTTCTTCTTGTACAGTAATTGAGGATTTATATACTGTGCCCTCTCTTTCTAGAATATCCTACCATTCATCTCATGGAGATTCCCACTTGCTAGGGATTTAGAAGTCAGTTTAAACTGTCTTTTAAAACACAGAATGAAGTTGGGTTCATTGTAAACTTCTCATATTAACAATATAAAGGAATCGATAAAAAATTTCCCACTCAGTGTATTATGGATTATTAATTGCAATGCAGCTTCACAATGCTTGTGTTTTGTATGGGTAAATAAAAATGCACCACTTTGAGATCATTCCTTTAGTCTGTATAATATGTGTTTCAGCTGTGTGGCCTGTGTCTGAGTTAACCCCTGATCCTGAGGACATGCATGTGAGTAACTTTACACATACGCATAAATATTTTCAGGTTTGTCTTAACCAAAGAGGAAGAGGTCTAGTGAAATAAAAATTACAGTACAAAGTTTAAGAGATACTGTCTCTTAATCATCTCTTTGTTTATAAATTGGGAAGAAAGTTTTAGATTGCAGGATGAAGTATAAAACCCCCATCATTTACAGAATGGTTTTACAAAAAGTATAAAATTTTTAAAGAAATGCCATAGCTTTGTAAGTGTACAAAGGACAGAAATAATAGCTGTAGCATCTGACACCATGATCAGTTAACTATCGCCATTATGTGATGAGACATGTCCACCACTTTATACCTCCTCTTTTCCTGACCTTTTTTAAAATCTAAAATTGACATCGTCTCCCTATCCTTCTACTTTTATTTGCATAAAAGTTTTAGAAAATCAACTACCCGAAGCTTCTAAATGTTTAACATAAAAAAAACGGGCATGTGGGTAAGAAAGCTCACATTGATGTTAGGGGAACTTTGACAAATGACTGAAATCTTTTTTTAGTGCAAGTTTTTATTCATTCTGTGTTGGCTGTCTTGATTTAACATTAGCAAGCATTTGTCATACAGAAACTGCATCTTCCTGTGGTATGATTTCTCCCATTATTTTGCCAAATTTATAATCTCTATTTCATGAGGTGTCAGAAACAGGTTTTTAAAAAACCATCAAAAGCATTTGAAGGATTACATATTTTCGTGATATTTTGTAGCACTACTTGCAGAGCAATAATTATATTTTTTGTTTTATTTATAATCAAATTGAAAGGGCCTTAAAAATTAATTTACTTTTTCATAAACACTCAACATTTTACTTCTACGAAGCTGTATCCCTCAATACCTTTCAGTAATAATTAACACAAGATGGTAGATGAGAAATCTGAGAAGCTAGTGAAAACAAAGGTGTTATAGTCACTAAAGCCTTAATACGGAGCGACTGGGGTGTGTGTGTGGAAATTAAGACACCGTTGAAGTGGAAGAGTGTAGTATGGTTGGCTGTCCCTCCCTATCAGTCTGGGAGGGAGGCCACACCCCCTCACTACCCTGCTTCGGCAGTATAAGTCCCAGCTCGGGACTGGGGGAACAGACCCCGAGCTATAACTAGTTTAAAGGCTCCGGGCGGGGCAGCTAACAGGTTAAAGGCTCCGGGCGGAGCAGCAAACAGGTCAAAGGCCACCGGTGTGGTCAAGGAAGGGGGAGGGGGACGCAGGCCCACCCAACTCCACTGGGTCCCAGCCCAGGTCCCTAGCTGTGGCTGAGGGATATGCCGAGGGGTCTGTGGGATATGCCACGGAGTCAGCGGGGTCCCAACCACAACACACTGAGTCACCGTCCAGCTCCCTGGTCCCCGGACCATGTGGCCCCTCCCCTGGGCTACTTCCTTCCCCCTGTCCCTCAGGTACCTGGTGTCCTGGTGTCCAACCATTCTCGTCGGGGTAGGTGCCCAGGGGTAGGTTGTAGAACCCCTCGATCTCATCGGGGGCGGCAGGTCGGGCAGCTCTTCAGGGCCGTCAGTGGGGGGCAGTTCCTCCAGGTCTGGCCCAGTCAGGGCCCACGCCCCGCTGTCGTCCTCTTGCACTTCCAGGGGCAGCTCCTCTAGGTCAGGCCCCGGTAGGGCCGCCTCGTCTGCGTCTGTGTCAGGCAACTCCTCCAGGTCCTCGCCTCTCGGGATCACCGGGTCCGACTGGGTGGGTGGATCTGGAGGTACTGCTGGGCCCCGGGCCTCGCACTGCTTCTTCGCCTGCACCTGGATGCCGGTCCCGGTCCGCTTCCCCGGGTACCCGGTCCCAGTCGGCTCGCCTGGATACCAGGCAGCTCTGGAGGGACATCCTTCCCCTCTGGGAGCCGGCCACCAACTGAGCTCCTGGGCCTCTCTTTTGTACTTCCTGTCCTGCCCCCTTGCTTTCGGGCTGGCAGACAGGCAGTCTCTGGCTCCGCCCCCACAGGCCCAGTCTGGTGCTCCCTATCAGTCTGGGAGGGAGGCCACATCCCCTCACTGCACCCCCCTCCCTCAAGTCCGGCTCCCGGGCTACGGGGCTGGGCAGGTCTCCCTCACCCAATCTAGACAGGCCATCTGCGTTCGCATTATCCTTACCCGGACGATGCCACACCGTGAACGCGAATGGTTGGAGGGCCAGATACCATCGCATAAGGTGGGCATTCGTGTTCTTCATAGTCTGCAGCCACTTAAGGGGTGCATGGTCTGTCACCACTGTGAACGTGGACCCCAGCAGGTAGTATCGTAAGGCCTCCACGGCCGCCAGGGCCTCCTTCTCGATCGTGGAATAGTTCTGCTCCCGGGGGAACAGCTTCCTGCTAATGTAGAGCACCGGGTGTTCCTCTCCCTCGGTGTTCTGGAAGAGGACCGCCCCAAGCCCCACAGTGGAGGCATCAGTCTGGACCACAAAGTCCTGAGTAAAATTGGGGCTGTACAGGACCGGCTTCGTGCATAAACAGTCCTTCAGTGTGTGGAATGCTGCGTTGCAGTCCGGGGTCCATCGGACTCTTTGCGGCTGGTCTTTTGTCAGGAGACCTGTCAAAGGGGCCGCAATTGAGGCGAAGTGGGGGATAAATCGGCGGTAATAGCTGACAAGGCCCAAGAATTGCCTCACCTGATGCTTCGTAGTCGGTGCCGGTTGGTCCTGGATGACTTGGACCTTTCCCACCAGAGGTCGCACCAGCCCGTGTCCCAGGACATACCCCAGGTAGGTAGTCTCCTGGAATCCGATTTTACACTTCCGGGGGTTCATTGTCAACCTCGCATCTCAGAATGTCCGCAAGACGGCCGCCACCCGGGGCAGGTGATCGTCCCAACACTGGCTATAGACCACAACGTCATCGAGGTAGGCTGCCGCGTAGCTGGTATGTTCCTGCAGCAGGCGGTCCATGAGACGCTGGAGGGTCACGGGTGCCCCGTGGAGGCCGAAGGGCATCCGGGTAAATTGGTATAGTCCGCTGGGAGTGGCGAAGGCCGTCTTTTCCTTTGATCCAGGCGCCAGCGGAATCTGCCAATACTCCTTGGTTAGATCCAGGGTGGTAATGTATTGGGCTTCTCCCAATCGCTCGAGCAGCTCGTCCACCCGGGGCATGTGGTAGGCATCAAAGGTCGAGATCGCGTTGACCCTCCTAAAGTCTATGCAGAAACATCGGGTCCTATGAGGCTTTGGGACGAGCACGATGGGGCTGCACCATTCACTCCGCGACTTCTCAATCCCTCCCAGATCGAGCATTATCTGGACCTCCTCCTCGACAGCTTCCTGCATGCGATGCGGGAGTGGCCAGGTGGTCTCGCGGATCACTTCCCCGGGGGCTGTCTGGATGGTGTGCTGTATTCCAGTGGCTCGCCCTGGCACAGCCTGAAGGTCCGGGGGAAGGCTTCCAGGAGGCAGTGGACTTGGGCTCGTTGGTCTACATTGAGAGTGTCCCCTACGATGGGTTCCTCGGGCCTGGTTGGGAGGGGGAGTTCAGGTCCCAGCTCTGGTTCGGAAGGGTACGGGGCGATCATCAGCCCTTCTCGTTCACGCCGGGGCTTTACGAGGTTGACATGGTATATCTGTGGGGTCTTTTTCCAGTCTGGTTGATTCACTTCATAATTGACCGGCTCCACCTGTCTGGAGATCTCATAGGCCCCTGTCACTGAGCTAATAGTTTGGATCCCTCAGCAGGAAGCAGGACGAGAACCCGGTCTCCCACCTTAAAGGTTCGGGCCTGGGCCCCCCGATTGTAGGACTCCTCCTGGACCCCTTGTGCCGCCTAAAGGTTCTATTGGGCGAAGTCCCCGGCCCGTGTCAGGGCATCATAAAGCTGTGTTACATATTGCAAGAGCCCTTGGCTCATGGATGGGGTTCATTCCCATGTTTCTCTCATCAGATTGAGCAGGCCCCGGGGTTGTCTCCCGTATAACAGCTCGAAGGGGGAGAACTGGGTTGAGGCTTGCGGCATCTCCCGGATGGCCATGAGCAGCGGCGGTATTAGTTGGTCCCACCAGCGGAGCTGGTCAGGTGGGAATCTTCTGAGCATCCTGTCATGCTGGGTAGATGCGGGGGAGAGCATTGGTTATATTGTTCGACATCAATATGTCGAAATCATATTAGTTCATGTGAGATATGCCATGTCAGGTACTGTTAGGAAGGTTATAATATGCTAAGTAAGATAATAATACTTATGTTCATGTGTAATATGTGAAATGAAAGTTATAGATATATTTGAGATATCTGTATTTCAAATTGTGCTGCCTGGGCAACACCCCAGATATGATGGCTGCAGAACAATGGCCTGCTTAATGGCCCATTAAGACATTCCCAGGTGCAAGGGGCCAAGGGGGAGAAGCCAGCATCACCAATGAGTCACCAGAACCTGCTCATGTGACTCTGGACTCCATTTTGGTTCCTGTGAAATTCCCCAAGCAGCATCACCTAGTGAGTCACCAGGATTTGCCCATGTGACTCTGGACTCCATTTTAGTTCTTGTAACATTCCACAAGGCCGCATGGCCAGGACAGAGGGTATATAAGATCAAACCAAAGAAACCATTTTGTCTAAGTTCCTGTCCAACTGCAGACACACACCTACCTCTGGATCAATTCATTGTGCAACTGAACCGAAAGACTTAGACCCATCCAGGTACTGGATGTGAACCAGACGGAACTATACAAGCCTGCAACTCCACATTTCTTCTAGAAACCTGATGTATATGGACTTTTAATCATTTGTATGTATGTGATTGCTCTAATATTTTAACATTTCTCTCATGGTTTATTTCTTTATTTTTACAATAAACCTTTAGTTTTAGTTACTAAAGGATTGGCTGGCAGCGTGGTATTTTAGGTAAGATCCAAACTTATACTGAACTGGTACTGTGGCTGACCCCTTGGGGTCAGAGGGAACCTTTTTAGTAAAGAGCACAGAGTTTAAGTAACTGGTCTCTTTACTGGGCCTAGTGCTGATATGGGAGCCTGGAGCTGAAATGCAGTAAAGGGGGCTGTGTGTATTTGTATACTGGCTTCTATGGGGATTCAGAAGTGCAGTTTGTGGCTGGTTGGGAAGCCTGGCTTTAGTGCCACCCACCAGTGCTGGGAGAATCTGCTCTCCTTTTACAGCCTGCCATGATCTTGGCATTTTCAGGTGGCTGCCCTGGGCACGGACGGGTCACACATCCCTTTCAGGGTCCGATTGAACCGCTCCACCAACCCATCTGTCTGGGGGTGGTGCACGGAGGTCTGTAGCTTTCTCACCTCCAGGAGGTTGCAAACTTCCTTTAACAGGCGGGAGGTGAAATTTATGCCCTGGTCAGTCAGGATTTCTTTCGGCAATCTGACTCGCGCAAAGACCTTCATCAGTTCCGCCGCTATGGTCCAGGCAATTGCAGATTGCAGGGGAATCACCTCGGGGAACCGTGTGGCGTAGTCCATGATGACCAGCATATACTGGTGTCCAGCCATGCTTTTAGCAAGGGGTCCCACCAGGTCCATTGCAATTCTTTCAAACGGTGTTCCCACCACGGGCAGGGGGACCAGTGGGGCTTTTGGGACACCAGCAGGTGTGGCCAGTTGACACTCGGGGCAGGAAGCGCAGTAGTCATGGACCTTCTGATGCACCCCCGGCCAGTAGAACTGGGCGAGGACTCGGGCAAGCGTCTTCGCCTGTCCTAGGTGGCCTGTGGCCAGGATGTCATGTGCCAGTCGCAGCACTGCCCGCCAATGAGCCTGGGGGACCACTAGCTGAGAACGCGACTCGTGGGTCCGGGGGTCCTGGACCACCCGATACAGGAGGTCTTTGGTCAACGCAAAATGGGGCCACCGGCCAGCTTGCTGGAGATCTGCAACCTCCCCATTCACATACACCAGCTGTTCATATGCCCGGTGGAGGGTGGGATCCTCCCTTTGGTCCCGGCCAAAGTCATCTCAAGCCGCTCAGGGTTCCCTTCCCTCGTGCCCCGGTTGTCAGGGTGCACCTTCTGAGGAGTCAGATGGGCAGGGCCGGTGGGGCAGATTCTGATGGGGTGCCTCCACCCCTTCCTCAGCAGGCTCCTCTAGTGGTCCCCCCCTCAAGGCCCATCTGTTCCCGAGGAGCCTCCCGGGTGGCCGTATGTAGGACCTGATTAAATCCCGGCCAGTCTCGGCCAAAGATGACGGGTAGGGGAGGTGGGGTGCCACCCCCACCGCCATCTCGTGGGTTCGTCCACCCACTGTGAGGGCGATCCGCATACTTGGGTACGTCCTGACGTCCCCGTGGATGGACCACAGCCTGATAGCTTCCCCTGTGGCCCTCATCCACCGACGGCCTCGCCGCCGGACCAACGTCTGTCCACACCCGGAATCCACAAGGGCCTGGAGGTGCTCCCCTCCTACAGTCAGCGGGACAGTCACTAGTTTGCCGGTGGGCCGGGGGTCCGAGTTGCGGTGGCACAGACCTGCCCAAAGGAGCACTCCATCTTTGGGCATTGCCATTGCAGGTGCCCAAAGCGGCCACAGGTAAAGCAGGGCCCTACTGCTGCAGCCTCCTTAGGCAGTGGTGGGGTTCGCGACGTCCCCGTGGTCCCCGGGGGCAGGCTTGCACCTTTTCCGCGCCCCCCCCATTCACCGACACCCCCCCCCGGTGATCTCGGGGTGGATCGGCTCCCTTCTGTTCCCCTCCGGTTGCCCTCTGGGCGGGCTGGGGGGACCCCGCCAGCCTTCAAGCTAGTGGGGGTCCCACTTGAGGCCCCGGCATGTCGGGGGGCTGACGCTGCAGCGGGGGCAACCAAGGTCTCGGCGGCAAGGAAGTCCTCCATGAGGCTCACGGCTGCTGCCAGCATTGCTGGTGAGTGTTGCAGGACCCAGGCTATCCCCGGTGGTGGCAGGATGTGGATAAACTGTTCTGTTACCACGTGCTCCGCTACCTCCGAAGTGGAGTGTTGGTCGGGCTGGAGCCATCTCCAACAGGCGTCCTTTAACTCCTGGGCCACCGCCCGGGGTCGGGCACCTGGTTGGTAAGTTTCTCCCCAGAACCGGCGCCGGAAGGTATCCGGGGTCACATCAAAAGCATTCAAAATGGCGGCCTTGACCTGGGCATAGTCTTGGGCTGCCTCATTTGAGAGGCCCCAGTAGGCTGCTTGGGCCGTCCCGGTAAGGTACGGCGCCACCAGGGTGGCCCACTGTTCTGGGGCCCACCCGGCGGCTGAGGCCACCCTCTCGAAGATCACAAGGAAGGCCTCTGGGTCGTCCTCTGACCCCATTTTAGACAGCCGCAGCGGCATCGTGGGGGCTACTGTGCCCGCGCCACTTTTGGATGCCGCCTCCGGAGTACGGGTTAACACAGAAGCCAGCTGTTCAAAGTCCTGCCGCTGTTGTTCTAGTTTTCGGGAGGCCAGCTGCTGGATTAGTTGCTGCTGCTGGGTCGCCAGCTGCTGTAGCAGGTCTTGCTGCTGCTGGAGCTGCGCTGTCTGCTGCTGCTGCTGCTGCTGCAGCTGGGCATCCTGTTGCTGCTGCTGGGCCTCGGCCCACCACTTTAGACACTTTTCGAAATCCATGGCCCCGCTTGCGATGGGTATTTAGGGCCGCAGGGATCATCTACGCAGGCAGCCCCCCCTTACGTCAGGGGGTGAGTTGCCTGCATTCTCCACCACGTGTAGTATGCTTGGCCGTCCCTCCCTATCAGTCTGGGAGGGAGGCCACACCCCCTCACTACCCTGCTTCAGCAGGGGTAGTCCCAGTTCGGGGCTGGGGGAACAGTCCCTGAGCTATAACTAGTTCAAAGGCCCCGGGCGGGGAAGCAAACAGTTCAAAGGCCCTGGGCGGGGCAGCAACCAGTTCAAAGGCCACCGGTGTGGTCAGGGAAGGGGGAGGGGGATGCAGGCCCACCCGACTCCACTGCGTCCCAGCCCAGGTTCCTAGCTGTGGCTGAGGGGTATGCCACGGGGTCTGCGGGGTATGCCACGGAGTCAGCGGGGTCCCAACCACAACATGCTGAGTCACCGTCCGGCTGCCCAGACCATGTGGCCCCTCCCCTGGGCTACTTCCTTCCCCCTGTCCCTCGGGTACCTGGTGTCCTGGTGTCCAACTGTCCTCGTCGGGGTAGGTGCCCAGGGGTAGGTTGTAGAACCCCTCAATCTCAACAGGGGGCGGCAGGTCGGGCAGCTTTTTGGGCCGTCGGCGGGGGGCAGTTCCTCCAGGACTGGCCCAGTCAGGGCCCACGCCCCGCTGTTGTCCTCTTGCACTTCCAGGAGCAGCTCCTCTAGGTCAGGCCCCGGTAGGGCCACCTCGTCTGCGTCTGTGTCGGGCAACTCCTCCAGGTCCTCGCCTCTCGGGATCACCAGGTCTGACGGGGTGGGTCGATCTGGAGGTACCGCTGGGCCCCAGGCCTCGCGCTGCTCCTTTGCCTGCACCCGGATGCTGGCCCTGGTCCGCTTCCCCGGGTACCCGGTCCCAGTCGGCTCGCCTGGATACCAGGCCGCAGGCAGCTCTGGAGGGCCAGGAGGGACGTCCTTCCGCTCCAGGAGCTGGCCGCCAACTGAGCTCCTGGGTCTCTCTTTTGTACTTCCTGTCCTGCCCCCTCGCTTCTGGGCTGGCAGACAGGCAATCTCTGGCTCCGCCCCCACAGGCCAGATCTGGTGCTCCCTATCAGTCTGAGAGGGAGGTCACACCCCCTCACTACAAAGATTGTATGATGTAAGACTGTATGTACACCTACCACACATTCAAGAACTGGGGCTCTTATCAGAGGAACGGACAGAATGCCATTGATTCTGAAAAACTGTAACCTACCAACAAATGTAAAATATAAAAGTTAAGCGTGCAAATGTCTTTGTGTCACCTCCTTTCCTTTTGCCAACCATCCCCAACCTCCAACAGGAGAGAGACTGGTTCCAGAATACCCCATAGCTCAAGGTTTGGGCACCCTCCTAAGAGTTAGGACCATGTTCAAACTCTTTCTCTACCTCATGCAGAGGTGGTATTGACCCCAGTTTGCTCACATTTTGGGGGACTGCACGAACCACTGTGGTGAATGTTATCATAGTCACAATCAGTTCCATGACTCCCCTCTTCTAGCTGTTTTATGTGGGATGAGACTTGCTGAGAATATGTCTACTGGATCAGGACCCCTGAGCAAGATAAAACTTGAAGTCACACTCTTCTTGTGATTTGAGATGTACTTGGTATATTGTTCTCAAAGTTGATGGGCTGAAGAGATGATGTGATGGACTCTTACTCAGCAGACATTTAGATGATTACTCACATGGCTGAATATTAGTTTATACATAACAGTTAATGACTTCCAGCAATGTATTGAGATGCATACTTGGATAGCCTATATATTTTTATACTGGCTTGCTTTGTTTTTTATAATGGAAGGTCTCTGATTCCAAAATGTTGTGTACCTTAAAGAAAACGTTTGATTATTGTAAGATATTACCTAATTATGGAAGATTTGTCATTGCTATCTATGTGCTGTTTATTGACATCTGGGGGGAGCTCCTCAGCTGGCGTAAAATCACAGCTCCATGGGCTTCCATAGAACTGTGCCATTTACATCAGCTGAGGATCTCGAGGAGAAAACAAAAGCTGAGCTTAATTCTGGAGCTGCTGCATCACTCAGGACCGAAACTCTGACACTGAAAGGAAACAACTTCAGAGAATTCCAGCTCAGGAAATTCTCTTTGTTGACCCACAGGAGTGACTTTCTTAGGATCTGTACCGGACACATAACAAAGATAGTCTCTTTCCAATGCAACCATGAATAAAGAGGAAAACATTGTAAACTGTGATTGTTAAACATCTTTGTTTAAACGATGGAGGTGGGGGTCATGTGGTACACCTGAGGAAGATGACTGCTTACTCCCAGCTCTACTCTCTCCTCCCATATTAATTCATCTCTATTAATTACTTTCCTAGCATATTGGCAACAAGTTTCTGTCATAAAATTTTAAATTAATCTCCTGGATAAACTTAAAACTGTTGACTATGAGTTTAAATGAAAACATGAGGCAACAAAAGACCTAAGGCTAAATCACCTGAGCAGCTGAAGGGGAAGACTGCAAGGCACCGCAGAACTTAGACCTGGATATCATGGTACTAAAAAATTCCTTTTGGACAGACTGGGTTCAATTTAAAAAACATTCATGGCCTCTCCTAAAGATGTATGTGATGTAAAATCCCAAATGGCTCACTTGGAAAATGAGCTACAAAAGACTGCCATAGAAAGCACTGAGATTAAATTAAATTAAAGCTCAGAGTAGACTTAGAAATCAGATTTCCAAGAAACAACTATTGTCTTTTGGTCATTGCTGAAGATCTAGAGAAGAAGGATATTATCAGCTTTCTCCAGAAGCTGATCCCTGACATATATAATTTGGACTCCCAGGTGTCCCTGTTTGATAAAGGGCTCATGGAATGCCTGGTGCTAAGAGGTGGAAGTCTCACAAGCCCAGAGCCATCATCTTCAAGTTGCTGGAATTCAATGATAAAGTGCTGGCAATGAATGCTGCCAGAAAAACTGCAGCCCTTATATGCAAAGCCCACAAAATTCCTTCATCCTTCATTTCTCAGCTGAGCTTAACAAAAAGAGAGCTGTTATCAATGGCATGAAGCAAATCCTGAGGGGGAACAACGTCAGGTACGGCATTAAGTACCCATCCGTCTTCACTGAGGATCTAGCAGGCTCCACAAGATTTTGCAAAACCTCCTCGGAAGCGTGACAGATACTTCAAAGACAGAGACCAAAAACAGCAGAATGATTATTTTATCACAAAAAGCATACCTCAAACAAGTTAAAAAATCAGTTTGTTTTCATATGTATTCTTACAGATAACAGTACTACTCACTTATATAATCTTCCAATTCCTAGAAGGTAACCAGATAGGCTAAACTCTTCTATTGATCTCCTTTGGAACTGAGCAATAATGACTTACGTATAGCTCTGCAATGTGTAGAGTAAACAGTTTTAACACTAAGCTGAGGGATATAGCACCATCTACTGACTGAAGCATTATCTGCTATGCTAATCATCACAATTTGCATTGCTAGACAGAATCTCATCCCGAATTTTGTCTCTGATGCATTGTGTTATGGTAACCACAAGTCCCTTGGAGCAGTCCATACTTCTCACGTGAAAAGCGATTATAACTTAAACCTTAAATACCACTAGTTATTCAATTTGTGAAAGGCATTTGACATACTATGAATATGATTTATATCTTCAGGACCTGAAGAAGATCTCTGTGTAAACTCAAAAGCTTGTCTGTCTCATCAACTGAAATTGGTCTAATAAAAGATATTAGCTCACCTACTTTGTCTTTCTAATATCCTGGGACTGACACAGCTACAACAACACTGCATACAAGATTTATTTAAATCGGAGAACTAGTTTGGTTCTAATAAATGTGATCATTTCAGTGAAGCCCTGCCTTTTAATACCCAAACTTCAGAAAAAACTTTCTCAACACAACTGATCAAACAGACTATAAAATGTATGAATTCCAGCAAGGCCCCGTTTCAGCAGATTTCTACTGAACATTTTGTAATCAGCTGTCCTCTGTTCTTTCAAAGGTCTTCACTGAAATATTTTAAAAAGGGACCATGTCTTAATAATAAACCATGTCTTCAATATTAAAGAATAGCAAAGATGGTGGCAACTGTGGTGACTTCTGCCCCATTTCTCTATTAAACACAGATTGCAAAACAATTGCAAAAATTTTAGTGACAGAGCTGAACCGCATCATGCCCTCAGTTCTACATGCAGATTGGGTTGGTTTCATTAAAGGAAGTTTGGCTGCTGCTAATATGAGAAAAATCACTCACTGGATCCAGCACGCTCAGATGTCAGAAGTTCTCTCCATAACTTTAGATGTAGATGGAGAAAATGTAAGGTCTAAGGCCTTTTTCTTGGGCTAAGCTAAGGCCTTGTTTTTTGGCTAAGTAGTAGCAGCCATGAGCTAAGAAGTATCTGGTCACATCTTCACATTCTTGTGTTTACATCAAGACAATGTAACAATGTGAGCCACCCGCAGGAGCTGTGCAAATGAATCAGATGTAGACTCCTTGTTCTATTGGATAAGTACAATAGAGGTAGATATAGATTTCTCCTTTACTGTTGTGATAATGGTATAGTTCTGGAAAGCTTGACATCAGAGAACTCCATCTTGTTAATTTCTTGAAGTAAGCTCTTTCCTGAAACTTGTACTATTGAACTCCTGAAACTTGTACTATTAAACCTAAAAATATTTTGATGAATTCTCTTTGTTTGTGTAAGTGAGGAATGTATGTGCAGGGCATAAAAAGATGCCAACCTAAACTGTTTTGACAACAGAAAAGGGAGTGAAGATACCGACTGCCACCTTGACCCTAAAGGACTGAGAATGTATATTAGCAACCCTAAAGTGCAGATAAATGACCCTGAAGTACAGAAGGATCCACCCTGGAAACAGACAAAGTACAGAAATAAGAGAATACTCATGCTTGCAAATAGCTGGTGATTAACAACCATACTGAACCTGGAGGCAGCATGACACAGCAAGGCCCGTGGACTTAAATGAGAACCAGTGATTATAAAAGGTGGGGCGAGAACATGGAAACTTTGGGTTTCATTCTGCAATTGTCATCTTGGAGCATTGGATTCACGACTAACAGAGGCCCAGCTCCATCCTCATGTCCAGCATAATTGGCCACTAGGCTGGCTCGAGCAATTCATAAAAGGACACCAGCTTGTAGAACTTCTTGGGTATGAATGTGTGTGTGTGAATGTGACTGCTTTTTGATATTCTTCCTCTTAGAATAAACGCGGTGTATTGCCTTGTCCCCCTGAATAATATTCTGCTAGTCTTTTCTTTGATAAGTATAATGATATCAGGCTATTAAGAAGTTGCTTCTGTCCTAATAGTACCTATCACCACCAGATAAAGAAACAGATCTTCAGGTGTTAAAAGGAAATGTTTGCTAGCATTCTGTCTAGCAAGGAATCACTTTTACAACAGTTGTGGTTGTAAAATCTACACCTTCAGAATATTCTGGTCTTCATGGTTTCTACTTCTCGTTGTTTATCTGAATGATTTCTCTCTGCTTCTTGGATGCTTTCTGACTGTTGCATAACTTTATTTAAATGAATTAAGGTGGTCAAGTATCATTGGTTAAGGATTATTTTGCAATATGTTAGGATTGGTCAAAGAATTGTTTTGTACTATTTTCGTAAAATGATTGGATAAGGTATACGTAGGCAGGACTCAAGTTTCTCTGTAAAAAGTGAGTTCCAAGAGGGAGACCAACTGGGAAGAAAAAGGAAAGGAAGAATAAGAAGAAGGAAAGACCTGAAAGAAGAGGAAGAATTCATCTCCAAGACGCAGCCCAAGATCAGAGCTGCTAGAATCCTCTGCGCGACCAAGACATGCAGCAGCCAGAACCCAGATGAAAATGACCTTGCCTGACCAATAGGGAAAGTTCACCTGCCTGGCCAGCATCGGTGAGCACAGCATTGTATGCTTAGCATGTCTATTATGTTTGGTAATTGTTAATAAGTAGAGGTTAAGGATATTAGTGTGTAAGGCTCTTTCACTGGTAAAAAGTCCTGCAAACCCACAAAAACATACATCTGGAACCGCATGAACTGGAAAGGGTGTAGGTACTTAAATTAACCAAGTTAATTACACCCTCAGCCCTACAAATTGGATAAGGGTCGGTATCTTTCGCCTGGAGTCCTATGGACTGGGAAAAGGTGGGGGGTGCCTAGATTAACCGGGTTACGCCTGGAGCCCTGTGAAGTGGAAACAAGTGGGGTGCCCAAAGTGTGTGGGTAAGCAAAAGGTCTTTGATAGTATTGAGTGGACTTATCTAATGACAATCCTAAATAAATTCAGATTTGGACCAATATTCCTGAACTCAGTCAGTGTACTATATAATGCTCCACTCGCTTCACTATCATCTAATGAAATTATAAATATTTGAGCTAGAAAGAGGGACAGAAGAGGGCTGTCCCCTCTCACTCCTTCATTTGCACCAAGGGCAATGTACATACGTCAGCACTCAGCCGTTCAAAGATGCATCCTCATCAGTTCGTCATGACTCAGTGAGGTGACATTTTTGTAGAATCTCTGGTTTCACATCAACTGGAATAAATCACAAGCAATGGATGTATTCAAAAACCCATAGCCTTCTCAACTTCAGCACTTTCCAGTACAAATATGCCAGGAAATCACCTATTTAGGTGTTAAGATTTTTCCTAATATTCCCAGAATGGTTTCTTTAAATATCTTTTAAACAAATTTCCAAGGAGATAGAGAGATAGCAACTCCTCCTTCCATCCTTACTGGGCAGAATAGAAATAGCCAAAATGAATATCTGCCCTAAAGTAACTTATATCATTAGCCTGTTGGCTTTCAAGGTTTCTCCTTTGCTCTTTGCTCAAATAAATAAGGTCATCATGCAATTTATATGAGGTAAAAAGCATTCTTGCTTGTCACAAAAATACCTTTAAAATTCTGAGCCACTGGAGGTATGGAATTGTCAGACTTATATCTGTATTATCTAGCATTCCAAATGTGTCCTATTGTAAGGTGGTTCCCATCCAGTGGATCTGTATACATGCTGACCTGCTTTGAGATCGACAAAAGTGTAGCTATGCCACTTGGTTTCCTATATTCTTTTCTATACCTTAAGAAGCTACCCAGGCCTTTAGGAAAAATCCAATCGTATCTACATGGGGCATTCTGCAACATTTTAAGATGATTACAACCTCCAATCTTACTAATTCTCTTCTCGTACCACTATGGGAAAACTAGCGCCACAGGATAAAGGCCAAGTCCATGCTTAAGACAATTTGGATAGAAAAAGGTTTAACTAAAATCGATGATGATAGACTGGCCTCCAATTAAAAGTGTACCTGTTATTGCTGCCTCTAAATTCCTTCTTTAAGCAGCTACTCTCAAGGATTAACTCAAGGATAGGGAACAAGTGGTATGTTTCAACTCTACCACCTCTAGAAGAACACGTTAAGAAAATCTGGAACACCATATTCAGTGCTCTCTCAAAAACTTTAAGTGTCATTATCTTCCTTCCCCAAGATTGTGTATTTTAGTGGTACTGGCTGAGTTGCTCTTGCCAGTTAACATTAAGAAATGGATTGTGGTTACTATTGTAGTGGCTAAAAGATATTTTGATAAATGGAAAACTGCCATTCCTCCTTTATACACTGACAGACTTAATGAGTTCTCTACCACAGCATTAATGGAAGAAATGCCTCTTTCTAAGACAAATGCTTACAAAAATATGAAGATGTCTGATCACACATGAAACCGTTGCATACTTTTGCATGTTCATATATATTAGTCCCCAGTACTCATAGGTTATGTTCTCACTTCAATAATTGATGCTCTGCATGACCTCTATGGGTTCAGTTGTTTTTCCCAAGGCTTTGCAAATCATGAATGTTTAAGTTTGCTATTTCCACCTTATACATGTAGTTACATATGTCTTGCTTCAGTATGTGTTTATATTTTATATCAAAATAAAGTTAGATGTGATGTATGTTGCCGTAAAATTATTTTTTCTGGTACTTAGTCCTCTTTAGAATGATTGTAAGGCAATAAAAGTTCCACACAAGTAAACTGTTTTGTAAACCATGAGTGAGAACTGGCAGCAGAAGCTTTAATGTGTGTTCTCCAATTTAGAAAACTTCAAAAATAAAGAATAATAACAGCATAATTATAGGTCATGGATTTTTTGCCAGGGCTGCTCTCCTACTTTCTTTCTGATTCATCTGCTCTATTGTTATCTGCAATTGACAGGGGAACAGTGAAGACTATCTGTTTTCACAAAAGGAAGAACAGCTTTGTTGCATATGTAAGACAGATATTCTTGTAAAATCTCTTTGCTCTTTTTTTATGAGTCACTGTCCATGAAAATAAAATAAACCCACGTAGTAGCAGAATAATCTTTCCTTGTGAGCAGAGTTCAAAATTAGATATTAGCTATTTGTTAAAACAGTCTTTTAATAAGCCACTGACCACTACTCAAATGTCATAGTAGGAATCCATGTGCAAGGAACATTTCTTTGACCATACCATCTCTAAAATACATATGTGTGTGTGTGTCTGTGTATATTTTAAAAAAACCCAAACCATAAAACCCTACCAAAACAAGTGCACTCTGCTACATGCTTTTTTCCAGAGAGGGAGAAGATAAGAGAAAAAATAAGTGATAGATGTAAGTCACATTCCGTAATGAACTATTGGAAGGCACTCAGATACTCTGGAGATGAAGACCATATAAGAATTTAAATAGAATAGAATTCATTCTAATTTTAACAACACTACTTTGGAAACAGTTGAAATATTTGACCTTCAACAATAGCATTAGAATATGCATGAATCTAGGGGCTGGGCAATGTAGCTAATCACATTAGATTTATATAAAGTGGGTGTTGTGCGTTTCATGGGACAGCTCTGTGAGTAACTATTCTAACAAAAGCATTTTGTAGAACAGTAATAATTTCTCAATAAGGCAAATTCATGCACGTTCATTTAGTTCTTTTTAATGATAAAAATGTTCTTACTGGTAATTTTTCCTCATTTTTTTTTGTACAAGCATGGCCTATTGGATTGTTGAATCTGACTGCTGTATGAACTATTCTCCAATTGGTAAGCTTCCTCACAGTTATTTAAACTAAAGTACACAATGACACAACGAGAAATACATTTTTAGGCTGAGAAATTGCTATCAATATTAATAATATTAAAATTCTGTACTACATTAGTACACAAAGGTCTCAATCAGGATTAGTGCTGTCCAGTGCTGGGTGCTCTACAAACACAAATAGAGAGAGAGCCCTGGCCTGGAGGGCTTACACAGACTGAAAGAAAAAAAGGATGATGAATGGTTGAGGATAGGGATAGAACATGAGGAAATCAACATCGTGATGGCTGGCCCAGTTTTGGTAGTTACAACTACAATGAAACCCACAATAGATGATCAGAGGCTCACTAAACTTCACATGGCTCATTAGAGGAGGGGAAGTAGAGTTTGTTGGATAAAGAGTCCCATTAGATCTGGAATGTATCTAGGAACAGATGAGAGCCAGGTGAAGTTTTCATAGCTGTAATTTTAAATGTGTAAATTTTCCCTTTTTTTCCTGTTTGTATATTTTCTACAAACAGATCTTGAGTCTTTTATTAATGTGCTTATTATGCAGAAATTTTCAGTGTACAATGTAAGCAAATATATTTCAACCTTGAAGTGTTTCATAACATTCCAAAGATTATATAAAATGGGAAGCATTAAAATGGATCTCTCTGGGGTGTTATGCAACATTTGGTTGGTACCTTTAAACTATGTGGCACTGAAGTGTAATTTTTCTATTTTAGGAACTAAAAATTAAGGAAAACAGTGCGACCATGGCCTTTATTAAAAAAAAAATTAATATGTCTGATGCTCTACTTGTGAAACCCTCTGAGACACTTGTAAAAGGCATCACAAGATCTATGCTTGATGAAGCACTAAACTGTTTTACACCTGTATAAATGTTCCCTGTGAGTGGAATCTGTTGCTCATGCAGTCTTTTGTTCCTTTCTGTTTGCCCTATGCAAAGCAGTACATAGGGCTCTTTGATGGAGGGGAGTGACTGATGACACACAGCAAACTACTAAAAGGACTCTACAAGTTTTGGAGGGAGCAGAGAGGGGCAGAGTTTAAAGGAAGCAGTCTGCAGTCCCTTGCTTCCAAACCCCTGGCATGGGAGAAAAGAGAATGCCAATCTGCTGCTGTGTGTAACCCAGAAGATATTCTGCCACCACTGTCTCTCTGTGGACAATTCTCAGGAGAAGGAAAGGGGTCAGTAAAGAACCTTAATGAACAGATGGGGTAGGCACTAGACTTTGTGTAGCCAGTCTGACGTTCCCTTCTCCACTCTGGACTGATATATTGCTGTGTCACCCCAATCTCTCACTCTTGGAGCCCATTTTACACTTGCTCCACTGTGTGAGCCCCACTCCTGGGTCAGCCCACACACATCCAACAGCAAGCACGTGGATCTGGGCTTGATAGACCATTGGTCAGTATGGCCATTCTTATATTCTTATGACACCAGAAGCTCCACCCGCACAGAGTTCCAGCTTTGTCCATGGGAAACCACTCTGCGACTGGCTGACTGACTTTTTCACTTCCCTTCCTCCTGAGGAGCAGGGTGGATACAAGAGGAAGACAGAGCTTGTCCCTCTTCTCTCAGGAGGTAAGAGGAGTTTTTGGGTAGAGAAGGAAAGCGAGGGGGAGGAGCCATACCATTTTCACAAGTGGGGAGGAGGAAGCAGAAAAAAATGTGCAGCAGTTTAGGCTGCTTTCTGATCCCCTCTTAAGGAGAATGGCCCACTGTTCTCTGCTCCCTCTTCCATCACTGCAACACTAGGGCTGGAAAAGGAGCAAGTGGAGTGATGAACTCCTGGAGCTGTAGAAGGAACAGAGCTGCTGAGAGACTGCTGCTGGTCTTGGGCAAAATTGAAGCGTGGCTGGTGGGATAAAGTAGATGTGAGGGTTGGAGATGTATAATTAGTTGATGGTCTGGGAGATGAGCACATGTGGGGCTGGAGGGGAAGAATTAATCAGTCAGAATATTTAAGCTTTGGGAGTAACTGGAAACTCAGGCAGCATTTCACACAATTCTTTGTAATTTAATTTCACTTGGGTCTTCCAGCGAGAGTTCTTGCAGTGAGGGCCAAAATGACCTTAGTCCAAAAATTCGGGAGATATAGCAAGGCTGTAATAATTACACACACACTGAGGGTGACTAATGGAAGTTTAAAACAGTCCAAAATCATTATGTAATTGTATAAAAAAGTCATAGGAGTTTTAGGACAGTCCCATGACTTTGAAAATGTTGAGATTTGCAGTACTGCTCTGTGTTTGACTGTGTGCTTCTAAGAAACGTGTAGCTTGTTTTGACCGTGTTGTTTGAATTCCTGCAATTCTCTTTGACTGTCACCTTTTTAGCTGCCAGCACTAGAACATGTGTTCCTATCAGACCACAGGAGTCACTTTCTGAGGTCCCAGGGACTTGAAGGAAGTGTGACCCGGAGATGTTGATTGATAACCTTGGTTGATTTTTCTTATTGCTTTATTACGCATAACTTTTATTGATAATTGTCTCTTTGCCCAATAATCTCCCATCCTCTTCCCACCCTGATCTGCCACAGTGTCTTTCACTAGCCATTTTTACTGTTTATATCCTTACTACAGCATTGACTTCTTCGAGCATTGTATACATAGAAGTTGTTTTCAGGGGTATAGTAACACCCAGCGTGTTCACATCCTTATGAAAGCTGGAGACATTGCTTTAATACTATTCCTTGTGTGCACCATATCCAGTAGCCACGAAATCGTCAGTGCCAGTCTCATGTAGGCCTCTCATGTACAGAAAGCTAGAGATGGTCAGTGAAGTAATGGTTGTGTCCCAAGTCAGGGGAATGGCACCTTTATTCCCTTTCCATGAAGCCTTGCAGATACCCAGTCTAGGTTCCCAAGCTGTCACCTCTCTTGGGCGGAGATCCATTCTCTCTCCTTCCTGACCAGGGTTTTTCCAGGCTATACAGTTCTCTGCTTACACCATGATATTCCCAGTAAAATACACTGTCAAAACAGGCCAGTGCTGTGCTTTGCTTTCTCTTTGAAAGCTTGTGAACAGCACAGCTGCCAGCAGTTATAAGTTACCTTTTTAAAGCAAGCATATTTACTCTTAAGGTGAACAAATTGCAGAAAAAACATTTAAAAAAAAAGTTCTTGTATGCATGCTAATGGCTTACCAGAGACCAGTCCTGCAGCTAAAACAAAAACTGTGGTGTCAGTCAGTCCTTTGAACTCCACAGAGGGGCTATTCTGTGGTTACAAATTCCTAATAGCCTCAGCTCAGAACTAGCACCCAGATATGGTAGATCAGCCTCTTCCTTTCTACAGCTCGGACCTTTGATCTTCAGATTCCAGGAGCAGCAGACAGTGTTGAGGGTGCGACTTCTGGATATGGGAATTTTCCATAATGGGAGGCAGTGGGGGAGGAATTGGCATTCACCTCCCACTAGATATTTCCCAGGACATTTATGTCACAAGCATGTTGTCCCAAAAGACCATTCTTATCTGCCACAATGTTCAATATAGTCCTTTGAGCATCCAGGCCCACAGTATTACAGAACCCCTGCTTTTCATACAATGGACACTAAAGACACTTAAACTGAATTCAGTAAGGTTTTCCAAGGATATTGCAGGCCATTGCCATCTCTGTCAAAGGCCACACATGGAGTAGAAAATGAGTATCCAATAAGGAAAGTTCATTTTGATATTGTAGGTTACATTTACAGGATGGGAGGACTGTATCCTGGAAAGCAGTGATTCTGGAAAGAATTCAGGAGTCATGGGAAATAACCAATTGAACCGGACCGGGAAACTAGAGAAGTGTGCTGCTTGCCTGGAGCTAGGATTAGGGATGTGACGGAGAGACTGCCAAAACTTATCAAGTCCTCAGACTGCTACCCCTTCCTACTTCTCCATGTGGGCACCAATGACACTGCCAAGAATGATCTTGAGCAGATCACTGCGGACTATGTGGCCCTGGGAAAAGAGATAAAGGAGTTTGAAGCGCAAGTGGTGTTCTCATCCATCCTCCCTGTTCAGGGATGTAGGAAGGCACCCAGGCCGCAGGCACCCAATCAGACTCTAGACTCGCCGGCAGCCCAGTCTGCCCGGCAACCAGGCAGCTGGGCCCCGATAGGTCCTGCCGGGCGGCCAACCCGGCAGCAGGGGGCGGAGCCTTAGGGAGGGCGGCAGCCATAAAAAGCAGGCCCTGCAGCTCAGAAAGCAGGAGGCTGCTGGTGGAGACAGATGCACTGCCTTGCCGGCTGCAGCAAGGGGCTGAACCACGCCAGACCTCCGCCTCAGGTAACCCTCTCCCGGCCTTGCGGCCCCCGAGGCAATCCCGGCGACCCGCCTCTAAGGCCTGGGTTGGGCCTCCAGGCCCCCTGGACTGGCTGAGGCCTACAGGCCCGAAGCGCTGGACCCAGCCTCAGGCCCGCAGCGGCTGGGACAAGCACCCTGAACCAGAGAGCTGGGGGTTTCACCCGGAAGCCGGTTTGGACTTGAAGGAGCTGCCGGACGCACAACCCCTGGAGGCAGGACCCGACCTGGAGGAGTTGCCGGAGGCTGGACCCTACTCCCGGCCCTGCGATCTGGAGGAGCTGCCCCTCGCTGAGGAGCTTCCCAATCTACCCCCCGTGGACGCGGAAGGACTGACTGGCCTACCCCGTGCGGTGTACCCCGACGACCCAGAGGAACCGATGGACACAGGTACCGGGGAACCCGGGGAGGAAGGAGCCCAGGGACAGCCAGAGGCGTGGCTGTACTAGGGGTAACGCCCAGTCGGCATGTTGCGGCAGGAGCCCTGCCGACTGAGTGGCAACACCCGTGCCACTGCTAGGGCCCTGGGCTGGGACGCAGTGGAGTTGGGTGGGCCTGCGTCCCCCTCCCCTCCCCCCTGATCCTCGCCAACCCCCAAACTGGGAATAGTCTCTACCGCCCGCTGGACTCGAGCTCACCGCTCCTTGCTCGCCCGCCCTGCCTGAGGGCCGGGGCGAAAGACTGTAAAACTAACATTCCCCTATTGATTAGGAAGGCGCAGTGGCCTTCTGCCGAGCCTGGGCCCGCGGAAGGGCCGCCAGGACTGGACCGGGCAGGGGCCCGTCCTACAAGGGAAAAGGCCCAGGTAGGGACCGTCGCATTGCGGAAATAAATGTGTGGTTACGCAGGTGGTGTCAAAGAGAGGGCTTTGGATTCTTCGATCATGGAATGTTGTTCCAGGAAGAAGGATTACTAGGAAGAGATGGGATTCACCTAACGAAGACAGGGAAGAGTATCTTCGCAGACAGGATGGCTAACCTAGTGAGGAGGGCTTTAAACTAGGTTCGATGGGGGACGGAGACCTAAGCCCGAAGGTAAGTGGGGAAGAGGGACACCACTAGGAAGCAGAAGGAGGAGGGTGCAGCAGGGGAGGCCTCCTGATTCATACTGTGAAAGTAGGCCAATCGGCTACTTATCTGAAGTGCCTGTACACAAATGCAAGAAGCCTGGGAAACAAGCAGGAGGAATTGGAAGTCCTGGCACAGTCAGGAAACTACGACATGATTGGAATAACTGAGACTTGGTGGAGTAACTCACATGACTGGAGCACTGTCCTGGATGGGTATAAACTGTTCAGGAAGGACAGGCAGGGACGAAGGGGTGGAGGAGTTGCACTGTATGTAAGAGAGCACTATGATTGCTCTGAGCTCCAGTATGAAACTGGAGATAAGTCAGTTGAGTGTCTCTGGGTTAAGCTTAGAAGCAAGAACAATAAGGGTGATGTCATGGTGGGTGTCTGTTATAGACCACCAGACCAGGAGGATGAGGTAGATGAGGCTTTCTTTACTCAACTAGGGAAAGTTTCCAGTTCACAGGACCTGATTCTCATGGGGGACTTCAATCACCCTGACATCTGCTGGAAGAGCAATACAGCAGAGCACAAACAATCCAGGAAGTTTTTGGAGAGTGTCGCAGACAATTTCCTGGTGCAAGTGCTGGAGCAACCAACTAGGGGACGTGCTTCTCTTGACCTGCTGCTCACAAACAGGGAAGATTTGGTAGGGGAAGTAGAAGTGGGTGGCAACCTAGGCAGCAGTGACCATGAGATGGTCGAGTTCAGGATCCTGACAAAAGGAAGAAAGGAGAACAGCAGGATACGGACCATGGACTTCAGAAAAGCGGACTTTGATTCCCTCAGGGAACTGATGGGCAGGATTCCCTGAGAGGCTAATATGAGGGGGAAAGGAATCCAAGAGAGCTGGCTGTATTTTAAAGAGACCTTATTGAGGGCACAGGAGGAAACCATCCCGATATGCAGAAAGAATAGCAAATATGGTAGGCGTCCAGCTTGACTTAACAAAGAAGTCTTTGGTGAACTTAAACACAAAAAAGAAGCTTACAAGAAGTGGAAGCTTGGTCAGATGACTAGGGAGGATTATAAAAACACTGCTCGAACATGCAGGAATGAAATCAGGAAGGCCAAAGAACAATTGGAATTGCAGCTAGCAAGGGACGTGAAGGGGAACAAGAAGGGTTTCTACAGGTATGTTGCCAACAAAAGGAAGATTAGGGAAAGTGTGGGCCCCTTAGAGAATGAGGGAGGCAACCTAGTGACAGAGGATGTGGAGAAAGCTGAGGTACTCAATGCCTTTTTTGCCTCTGTCTTCACAGGCAAGGTCAGCTCCCAGACTACTGTACTGGATGGCACAGAATGGGAAGGAGGCGAACATCCCACAGTGCTGAAGGAACAGGTCCAAGACTATTTAGAAGGATTGGACATACACAAGTCCATGGGGCCAGATGCAATGCACCCGAAGGTGCTGAGGGAATTGGCTGAGGTGATTTCAGAGCCATTGGCTATTATCTTTGAAAGCTCATGGCAACAGGGGGAGGTCCCTGAGGACTGGAAAACAGCAAATATAGTGTCCATCTTCAAAAAAGGGAGGAGAGAGGATCCAGGGAACTACAGACCGGTCAGCCTCACTTCAATCCCTGGAAAAATCATGGAGCAGGTCCTTAAGAAATCCATTTGAAGGCACTTGGAAGAGAGGAAGGTGATCAGGAACAGTCAACACGGATTCACCAAGGGAAAGTCGTGCCTGACCAATCTGATTGCTTTCTATGATGAGGTGACTGGCTCTGTGGATGTAGGGAAGGCAGTGGATGTGATATACCTTGACTTTAGCAAAGCTTTTGATACTGTCTCTCACAGTATTCTTATCAGCAAGTTAAAGAAGTATGGGTTGGATGAATGGACTATAAAATGGATAGAGAACTGGTTAGAGCATAGGGCTCAACGGGTAGTGATCAATGGCTCCATGTCTAGCTGGCAACTGGTCACAAGCGGAGTGCCCCAGGGGTCGGTCCTGGGGCCGGTTTTGTTCAACACCTTCATTAATGATCTGGAGGATGGGGTAGATTGCACCCTCAGCAAGTTTGCGGATGACACTAACCTAGGGGGAGTGGTAGGTACCCCGGAAGGTAGGGATGGGATACAGAAGGACCTAAAGAAACTGGAGGATTGGGCCAAAAGAAATCTAATGACGTTCAACAAAGAAAAGTGCACAGTCCTCCACTTAGGAAGGAAGAATCCCATGCACTGCTATAGACTGGGGACCGACGAGCTAGGCAGCAGCTCTGCAGAAAAGGACCTGGGGGTAACAGTGGATTAAAAAGCTGGATATGAGTCAGCAGTGTGCCCTGGTAGTCAAGAAGGCTAATAGAATATTGGGCTGCATTAGGAGGGGCATTGCCAGCAGGACGCGGGAAGTAATTATTCCCCTCTATTCGGCATTGGTGAGGCCGCATTTAGAATATTTTGGGCCCCCCACTACAAAAAGGATGTGGACAAGTTGGAGAGAGTACAGCGAAGGGCAACCAAAATGATTAGGGGGCTGGAGCACAGGACTTATGAGGAGAGGCTAAGTGAACTGGGCTTGTTTAGTCTGCAAAAGAGAAGAATGAGGGGGGATTTGATAGCAGCCTTTAACTACCTGAAAGGGGGTTCCAGGAAGGATGGAGCTAGGCTGTTCACAATGGTAGTAGATGAGAGAACAAGGAACAATGGTCTCAAGTTACAGTGGGGAGGTCTAGGTTGAATATTAGGAAAACGTTTTTCACTAGGAGGGTGGTGAAGCACTGGAATGGGTTGCCTAGGGAGGTGGTGGAATCTCCATCTTTAGAGGTTTTTAAGCTGCAGCTTGACACAGCCCTGGCTGGGATGATTTAGCTGAAGTTAGTCCTGCTTTGAGGAAGGGGGTTGGAGTAGATGACCTCCTGAGGTCCCTTCCAACTCTAATATTCTATGATTCTACGATTAAATCACTGAGAGCTCATTGCAGAGGTTGCAGTAATGGAGGACAGTGCTGGCGTGAATGATGATGCAAGCGCTCACAGCGCAGTAGTGGAGTGAGTGAGGATGCAGTGGCTGACAACATAGCAGCGGGGTGGATGACAGCACAGCACCCAGCAGTGGAGCGAACAATTGCACAGCGTTAGGCGGAAACACAAAGTGAATGGGCCTGGGCAGCAACAGCTGAGGCGTTGCTTGCTGCATTCTCTTCCCCCGACTCTCCAAGCTGGGAGTTGAACTCATGGGAAGGCACCTCTGAAATCTGGGTCTTCGCTAACCAAGCAGGACAGCTGTGAGTGGGGTGCAGTGCAGTGGAAGGAGGAGGGACTGGCATGTTAAAGAAATTTTCTTTGTTTGACTTGCACACTGCAAGGCGACAACATGAGGCAAAGAACACTGTCCAATGCACTCTGGGATTGGGTGTTATGATGTGGTCATATGTTCTCAAATCAAACTTGTGGTGTTTCCCAAATTACTGTCGGGTTCCTTTACCGTTTTTATTTAAAAAAAAAAAAAATTATTCTACACCGAGTCACTGCTTGCCAGAGGGGAAAGTATTTCCTCCTAGAAGTGCCCTGAGGTGCTGTGTAATTTTCCCACATTACCGAGTGGGGGCTCAAGCTGGTTCTGTGTTGTAATGGCAAAAGGAACCCCTAGATATTACACCCAGCCCTTGTTGTTCCGACTTCAGCTAGCTGAAGAGTTTAATAAATAA
Organism: Emydura macquarii macquarii; assembly: GCF_026122565.2. NCBI lineage: Eukaryota > Metazoa > Chordata > Testudines > Chelidae > Emydura > Emydura macquarii. Next base: position 26,914 of record NW_027131872.1, read on the forward strand.
TCCTTCCAGTCTCTGACCACAAACACTCCCTGAACCAGATTCGCATGTGGTAGTGGCAACATGGACAAATGGGCATTGACATAGGTCTCGCTGGGTCATAAATAAACGTGCAGGATTCTAGTTTGCCCTACTAGTCCTGCATGTTTGCTTGTTTACCATGTGCAGGTTGCCAATCTATCACCCATCTCTTGTGCAACAAAGAAATCAGCAGAGGACTCCGTGGAAGGTCTCTTCCACCTCCAGCTACAACGATTCTTAATGGTCTTGCAAGTATGTCATAAGACGGGGAAACATTTTATATAGTGAATAAAAGCATTTGAATGTTGTTTTAATACAACTCTAGGAATAAAATAAAACATGCCGCAGAATGTAGCATCCGATTAGAAACTGCTCCTGTACAGAATCATCCACATTTACTCTGTCTGATGAACAGAGGGACTATTCTCAACGCTGTGTATAAAAGCTGCTTTAAGCTTTTTCAAAGAGGGGCGGGGTGGAATTCACTTTCCCGCTGACAGCCCGAGCGCTAATCACGGGCAGTTAGAGCCTCACCCCTGCACAGGCTGGGTTTCACGCGGGAGCTGTCACCGCGCGGTGCGCTCCTGGAACCTGCTGAGCAGGCGCAGCTCAGCTCACACGTGCTGCCTTCTACATTTGATTTCCTCACAATTAAAGGGCCGGTGTCAGGTGGTTGAACCCCAAATGTAGGTTCGGTTGTATAAATAAATAAATAAATAAATAAATAAAAGCTAATGTTGATAGAAACGTTACACATTTTTGAAGACGCAGGAACCTAAAGACGGCGGCAATTGGCCAGGGCGGGAGATACTCGAAGTGAAACTGAAAGGAAACAACCGGGGCTTTCCCAGCTCCCCAAGTGCCCAGCCGGCGGCAGCAGGAGTCAGGCAGCGCCCCAGCCCGCAGCGAGCGGAGAGCAGAGCTCGGTGAGACCCACGGCTGGGCTGGGCTGCGCTGGACTGGGGGGGGGGGAATCACAGATCTAGAGTGGGGGGAAGCTACTGGGAGCCAGGCAGGCGGGGGGAGGCTGCTCCACCCCTCCACCCCCCCAATAACGCACGAAGCTCCCGATGCTTCCCAACAACCCTCCCAGCTGAGCCAGGCGCGCTCACCCGCCTCTGCCCCTCCCCCCCTCCCATTCACCTCTGCTCCTCCGCCCTCCCAACAGCCACCCCGCAGCATCTACTCCCCGTGCTCCCCCCGACTCCCCACCGATTTCCCGTCACCCGCCTTCGCCAGCCCCCACCCCAGACTCACCCCCCCCCCACACACACACCCAGCTCTGCTTCGGCAGGGCACGTGGGACAGGCTCCTGCCGCCGCTCCGGGGGAACAGCAAAGCGCCGGGCGGGGAGGGAGATCCGGGACTGTGGCCGGTGAGAAACGTCCCGCACCGAGCTGCACCCAGCCCCGCAGCGCTGGTGAATAACTAGACTTGGCCCCGTCATACACCGCAGTGACTCCGGGCTGTAACTCGGTGTGTGGGCAGAGGCGAGCTGCAGCGGAGGCGGACTGGCCGGTAAGCGGCAGGCACCGGTACTGCGGCAGGGCGGTGTGAACTCAGACACTCGCTGTGCTGGATGTAACGGGCGGGCTGAGCAGAACCGGCCTCTCGTTATCTCGTCCCCTTGTTTCCCCTCCGGTGCTGATCGTTTCGCGAATATCTTCTGGGTGTTGCATTGCTCCTTCTCGTGGAGAGGAAGCGGGGATCGGACACCGCTCACTGACTGCTGGGTAGGGCTGAATGCCGAGAAAACAGCTCGCTTCCCGGAGAGAGGCTGCTGCATGAAGTCAGGGCAGCTGCGCGCAGCCTGCGAACCGCTGTGTGTAGAGCGCGGCACGGAGCTGTGCTGGGGTGGTGGGCGGGAGGAAGGGGCTTTGTTTTCTACTTCTGTGGGCAGTTGAGAGAGGACAGTTTCCGGGCCTTTTTCTTCACACCAGTGTAACTTTGCCCGCATTAATGAGCCTGATTCTCCGCTTCCCTGTACGTTGGGCAGTTGTATGGAATCGGTGCAGAGTCAGTGTGAAATCCTGCCAAATGCGGACCCTTAACAGCACCGGGCCAAGATGCCGGGCAGTGAGAGAAAAGGGCTCGTGGAGTTGCTCTGGTTTAACAACAGTGCTTTGATCTTGTCTAATGCGTCAGTAATATGGACCTGAGATCATGGATATTTTAAAACAAAAACGAAAGAAAACGTTCAGCTTCTTTTAACCACATCATGTGGAGGAAATTTTAATTAACTTTATGCCCCCAAACCTGAAAATTCTGGACTATATAGTTAATAATAATAACTGTGATGCTGTAGGAGGCAACAGGAAGGTTGGGTTTTTTTTGTCCTACCCTCTTAGTTAGCTTCAGGAATAAAAACCTTTTAGAAAGTGGTCTAATTTTGTTCAGAAGTTGACCGTGCAATTCTGTTCACAAGATGATCCTGACAACCCTTACTCGTGCAAGTAGTCCCATTTACTGGAACAAGGTTTTGTAGAATTATGCCCTGTTTTTAGTTGCCTGATATTCCCAATTGCAGCAAAACACCATTTCTGGGATTCCCTCTGAGACCTTTTCCACTTGGCTTATCCAGAACACTTTCTCCAGTTCTGGGAGAACGTTTTATCCATTTCTCTGGGATCCAAAAACTCTGTTAGAATCTGGACTTGTCACTAAAGTTTCTTCTTCGGCATTTCAGAGCGCTGTACCTGAGGTGATCAGGATCAAATGTAGTGGGGTAGGTGAGGGAGCACACTTCCAAAATACATAATTATAAATCAGATTATATAAATATTGCAAAACAGACTAACACATGTGCATTACATTCTATATTGTATCACACACTTAACGAATGACTTACTAACTGTGTGAACCAGGCCCTGTATGTATTGTGAGCTATCCACGTGCTATAAACTGGGCTCGTAAGCAAAGCAAAGCTGCTAGCTTATCACATTTTACCATTGTTCTATTTTTTTTATCTACTAGCTGTAGAGATATGTTTGTAAAGATTATAATTTAGAGATGCTCCCTCGTAAGGGACAGTGTTGTGAACATAGGAATTTGGAAATGTGCCCTGGAGGCTCAGGCAGGGGTGGGAACATCACATGGCTGTGAGCAGCAGCTCATCACAGAAACTCTCCAGTTTGTTGTATTAAAATTCTATTTTTATTCCATTCTCATTCACCAGTTTGCTATTTAATGAACCCCAAGAATGTTACACTAGCTACATGTTATTTACAAGGCCCATTGTTAATTCCTGCTTTGTCCACTGTCCTTTTGTCCTGTTTCCTTACTTCTATTTTTCTTTGTGGTTACAAACCTGCACACCGGTGATGCTGCATACATAATTAAAACACCTCATAACAGAGAGACCAGTAAGAAGCAGGGCTGTCTTTTATTTGAAC
>NW_027131873.1:0-3037 GCF_026122565.2 Emydura macquarii macquarii
ACTGGGACTAGTACTGCGGCCTTACTGGGACCAGTACCAAAACCAGTAAGCGGGCCTTACTGGGACCAGTACTGCGGCCTTACTGGGACCAGTACAGAACCAGTAAGGGGGCCTTACTGGGACCAGACCCTGACCAGTAAGGGGTCCTTACTGGGACTAGTACTGCGGCCTTACTGTGACCAGTACCAAAACCAGTAAGGGGCCTTCTGGGACCAGTACTGCGGCCTTACTGGGACCAGTTCCAGAACCAGTAAGGGGTCCTTACTGGGACCAGTACTACGTCCTTACTGGGACCAGTACCAAAACCAGTAAGGGGGCCTTGGGACCAGGACTGCAGCCTAACTGGGACCAGTACCAGAACCAGTACGGGGGCCTTACTGGGACCAGTACCCTGACCAGTAAGGGGCCTTACTGGGACCAGTACTGCGGCCTTACTGGGACCAGTACCAGAACCAGTAAGGGGGCGTTACTAGGACCAGTACTGAGGCCTTACTGGGACCAGTACCAGGACCAGGGGCCTTACTGGGACCAGTACAAAACCAGTAAGGGGGCCTTACTGGGGTACTGCGGCCTTACTGGGACCAGTACGTACGAAAACCAGTAAGGGGGCCTTACTGGGACCAGTACTGCGGCCTTACTGGGACCAGTTCCAGAACCAGTAAGGGGTCCTTACTGGGACCAGTACTGCGGCCTTACTGGGACCAGTACCAAAACCAGTAAGGGGCCTTACTGGGACCAGTACCACAACCAGTAAGGGGGCCTTACTGGGACCAGTACTGAGGCCTTACTGGGACCAGTACCAAAACCAGTAAGCGGGCCTTACTGGGACCAGTACTGCGGCCTTACTGGGACCAGTTCCAGAACCAGTAAGGGGTCCTTACTGGGACCAGTACTGCGGCCTTACTGGGACCAGTACCAAAACCAGTAAGGGGGCCTTACTGGGACTAGTACTGCGGCCTTACTGGGACCAGTACCAAAACCAGTAAGCGGGCCTTACTGGGACCAGTACTGCGGCCTTACTGGGACCAGTACCACAACCAGTAAGGGGGGCTTACTGGGACCAGTACTGCGGCCTTACTGGGACCAGTTCCAGAACCAGTAAGGGGTCCTTACTGGGACCAGTACTGCGGCCTTACTGGGACCAGTACCAAAACCAGTAAGGGGTCCTTACTGGGACCAGTACTGCGGCCTTACTGGGACCAGTACCACAACCAGTAAGGGGGGCTTACTGGGACCAGTACTGCGCCCTTACTGGGACCAGTTCCAGAACCAGTAAGGGGTCCTTACTGGGACCAGTACTGCGGCCTTACTGGGACCAGTACCAAAACCAGTAAGGGGGCCTTACTGGGACTAGTACTGCGGCCTTACTGGGACCAGTACCAAAACCAGTAAGCGGGCCTTACTGGGACCAGTACTGCGGCCTTACTGGGACCAGTACCAGAACCAGTAAGGGGGCCTTACTGGGACCAGACCCTGACCAGTAAGGGGGCCTTACTGGGACCAGTACTGCGGCCTTACTGGGACCAGTACCAAAACCAGTAAGGGGGCCTTATTGGGACCAGTACTGCAGCCTTACTGGGACCAGTTCCAGAACCAGTAAGGGGGCCTTACTGGGACCAGTACTGCAGCCTAACTGGGACCAGTACCAGAACCAGTAAGGGGGCCTTACTGGGACCAGTACTGCGGCCTTACTGGGACCAGTACAACAACCAGTAAGGGGGGATTACTGAACCAGTACTGCGCCCTTACTGGGACCAGTTCCAGAACCAGTAAGGGGGCCTTACTGGGACCAGTACTGCGGCTTTACTGGGACTAGTAACAAAACCAGTAAGGGGGCCTTACTGGGACCAGTACTGCGTCCTTACTGGGATCAGTTCCAGAACCAGTAAGGTGTCCTTACTGGGACCAGTACTGCGTCCTTACTGGGACCAGTACCAAAACCAGTAAGGGGGCCTTACTGGGACTAGTACTGCGGCCTTACTGGGACCATTACCAAAACCAGTAAGCGGGCCTTACTGGGACCAGTACTGAGGCCTTACTGGGACCAGTACCAAAACCAGTAAGCGGGCCTTACTGGGACCAGTACTGAGGCCTTACTGGGACCAGTACCAGAACCAGTAAGGGGGCCTTACTGGGACCAGTACTGAGGCCTTATTGGGACCAGTACCAGAACCAGTAAGGGGGCCTTAATGGGACCAGTACTGCGGCCTTACTGGGACTAGTACGAAAACCAGTAAGGGGGCCTTACTGGGACCAGTACTGCGCCCTTACTGGGACCAGTTCCAGAACCAGTAAGGGGTCCTTACTGGGACCAGTACTGCGGCCTTACTGGGACCAGTACCAAAACCAGTAAGGGGGCCTTACTGGGACCAGTACCAGAACCAGTAAGGGGGCCTTACTGGGACCAGTACTGAGGCCTTACTGGGACCAGTACCAAAACCAGTAAGGGGGCCTTACTGGGACTAGTACTGCGGCCTTACTGGGACCAGTACCAAAACCAGTAAGCGGGCCTTACTGGGACTAGTACTGCTGCCTTACTGGGACCAGTACTGAGGCCTTACTGGGACCAGTACCAGAACCAGTAAGGGGGCCTTACTGGGACCAGACCCTGACCAGTAAGGGGGCCTTACTGGGACCAGTACTGCGGCCTTACTGGGACCAGTTCCAGAACCAGTAAGGGGTCCTTACTGGGACCAGTACTGCGGCCTTACTGGGACCAGTACCAAAACCAGTAAGGTGGCCTTACTGGGACCAGTACTGCGGCCTTACTGGGACCAGTACCAAAACCAGTAAGCGGGCCTTACTGGGACCAGTACTGCGGCCTTACTGGGACCAGTACCACAACCAGTAAGGGGGACTTACTGGGACCAGTACTGCGGCCTTACTGGGACCAGTTCCAGAACCAGTAAGGGGTCCTTACTGGGACCAGTACTGCGGCCTTACTGGGACCAGTACCAAACCAGTAAGGGGTCCTTACTGGGACCAGTACTGCGGCCTTACTGGGACCAGTACCACAACCACATTACTGGGACCAGTT
>NW_027131874.1:0-3018 GCF_026122565.2 Emydura macquarii macquarii
TCATGCGGACTGGCTTGAGTGGGGGGGCATTTAGTATATTGGGTGACATCAGTATGGCAGAATCATAATAATCCATGTGGGATATGCCATGTCAGGTACTGTTCGGAAGGTTATAATGTGCTGAGTAAGATAATAATACTTCTGTTAATGTGTAATATTTGACATGGAAGTTATAGATGTATTTGAGAGATCTGTGTTTCAAATTGTGCTGCCTGGGCAACACCCCAGATAGGAAGGCCACAGAACAATGGCCAGCGTAATGGCCCATGAAGGCATTCCCAGGTGCAAGGGGCCCTGAGGGAGAAGCCAGCATCACCACTGAGTCACCAGAACCTGCTTACGTGACTCTGGACTCCATTGCAGGCAGCCTACCTGATGAAGCATCAGGACTGTCCCATGTGACTATGGACTCCAGGCACACCGGAGGAGTCACCAGGATTGGCCCATGTGACTATGGACTCCATTTTGGGTCTTGTGACTGCTCACAGGCCGCATGGCCGGAGGAGGGGGTTTATAAGATCAAGCCAGAGAAACCAGTTTGTCTTTGTTCCTGTCCAGTCTGCAGACATACATCTATCTCTGGACCAATTCATCTTGCAACTGACCCGAAGGACTTAGACCCATCCGGGTACTGGATGTGTACCAGAGGGAACTATACAAGCCTGCAAATCCACATTTCTTCCAGAAACCTGAAGTATATGGACTTTTAATCATTTGTATATCTGTGATTTACTTTAACCCTTTAACATTTCTCTCATGGTTTATTTCTTTCTTTTTACAATAAACCGTTAGTTTAGATACTAAAGGATTGGCTGCCAGCGTGGTATTTTAGGTAAGATCCAAACTTATATTGATCTGGTGCTGTGGCTGACCCTTTGGGGTCAGAGGGAACATTTTTAGCAGAGAGTTTAAGTAACTGGTCTCTTTGCTGGACCTGGTGCTGATTTGGGAGCCTGGAGCTGAAATGCAGTAAAGGGGGCTGTGGGCATTTGTGGACTGGCTTCATGATATCCAGTGAGGGGTAATCAGAAGCAGTTCGTGGCTGGTTGGGAAGCCGGGCTTTAGTGTCACCCACCAGCGTGGGGAGAATCTGCTCTCCTTTTGCAGCCTGCCCTGACCTGGGCATGGGTCGTATCACAGTGGTGTAGTCGTAGCAGGATCCACAGAACCAGAACATTTGGGTTTTGGATCAGAACCTCACGCTATTCCAAATTTTAAAATCTGATACTGAGTGTTAAAGATTAAAGTTAGTCAAGATGAGTGTGCAGAGATCATATGAGGAGATGAGCACGAAACAGCTTAAACAGCTGTGCAAAGAGAGAGGATTAACTCCTAGAGGGAATCTCTCAGGGCAGAAAATGAGAGATCTACTCAGAAACATCAACCTGGAAATGAAGTCCCCAGCTGGCTCCCCTGCAAAAGGAGCAGCTGCAGGTGAAGGGCAGCAAGCCGATAAAGAGGGGTGGAATCTCCAGCGTGAGAGAGAGAAGATAGACCTTCACTTGTGGAAAATGCGACAGGAAGATGAGATAGCCGAGCGAGCTGCAGAGCGAGCAGAGCGAGCAGCTGAGATAAGCTGCAGAAAAAGCCCATCAGAGACAGATGGAATTGGCCAAACTCCAGTGCCAGGAGGGAAGAAAGGATCCACCGCTGGAATCTGAGAATTCTTCACTTCTCATCAGCAAAGGTCTGGAAAGAATCTGTCCCGTTTACAGAGAGGACGAGGATATTGAAGAGTTTTTATCCACTTTTGAAAACTCTGTAATATTCATCAGGTGCCTGATGAGAAAAGGATGCCTGTTCTCCTCACCAAATTGACTGGAAAAGCCAGGACGGTATTTAATGAAATGGAGTTAGATGATGTATTAGATTATGGGAAATTTAAAAAAGGGGTGTTGCAAAGGTTTAAAATTAGCCCCGAGTCTTACAGGCTGAAATTTAGAAATGTTAAGTTGTCTGATAATGTTACCTATGTTGAAACTGCTCATAAACTGCTCGGGTATTTGAAGAAGTGGGTTGAGGGGGCAAAGGCTTGTAACAGTCTCAGTAAGGTTATTGATTTGTTCGCTAGGGAACAGCTCCTAGAAATAGCGCCCCACTGGATCAGAGCAGCTGTTATGGATAAAAAGCCCGATACCATTTTGGAGGCTGCCCAGATTGCGGATGATTTCATGGAAAACAGGAGCTCGGAGGGGCATAAGCCTCAAGAAAAAAACAACCCCTATTCATCGCAGGTTAGAAGGGAGGATGGGTCCAGAAATAAGCCCCAACTTGGCCAGGAAGTCTTATACCAGCCTGGAGATCAGAAGCGCCCACCCCGGGGGAAAACCTGCCGTATGCTTCCAGTGTGGACAGACAGGCCATATAAAGCCAAATTGTCCAAACTATGAGGGCAGGAATAATCCAAGGCCAGCAACCCCCCGGCCTGCAATTAATTCCAATGCTATTAAATCCCTGAGTGTGTCTCTGGGCCTCTCTGTCTCTTTCTCTGTCACGATGAAAACATAGCTCTATGGTTTAAGAGGGGGAATGCTGTTATAAACATGAAAGCCTGAAATCTTCTCCCTTTTATTCTATCCCCCTCCAGACACTCTGCCGTCTGCGCTGGACACAAAAAGAGGGGAATCCCTAGCACCATTCACACAGGGTGAGTTTGCAGGTGGAGATTGTCTTTGAATTATGACAAAATTCCAGCCACAAATATAACACAGTAACAGTGAGGAGATCCCCAGCTGGACTCTCACAAACAATCCTGACGTAAACCTAAGTGCTGCATTCTTGGCCAAGCTAATGAACAGAAAAACTTTCACTGAGCAGCCCCCGAACAGAGCTCTCTCCCCTGAGCGCTGACACATCCCTCTCCTTTACCCCGGTGCAGGGGGGTCTCCCCATCGCTTTTCCCCAAAATCCGCCCTTTCCTCTGTGCAGGGCTGGGCTCTCCCATTAGAGCTGCTCACTGCATCCTGGATTGGGGAGATGCTCCCCTCGGATGCTGGCAGTTCCTCCCTTCTCTCCAGG
>NW_027131875.1:0-3046 GCF_026122565.2 Emydura macquarii macquarii
CAAAGTAACTAAACCACAGTGCCATGCACAGTTCATGATTCCATTATTATCTAGCTTCCCCATCCCCCTTTAATATAGCTTACATTATTTCATTCATTCTAAAAGTTAGACAGATAGGACATTTATTTTTCTTTTCCTTACTGTAAAATGTACAAAAGTTCAAAAATGTTGCAACATTTTAATTGAAATTCTGTGAACATTTCATTCATTCACTTATTTGTATTGGTTGATTTGCACTGGCTGCTTCTTCCACATGTGTGTAAAGGGGACAATAGTACCTCCCTGACTCAATGGGGCTATACGGGTGTTAATTCAATGAAAGTTGTGAGGTGCACAGATAATAGGATGAGGGAAGCCATATAATCCATATCTGGGTAGATACAATCTCATACAACCTCAAGTAGTCCTAATACTATGACAATCAAAACCAAAGAAATCTGAGACATATTTTTATGAATCAGTATATACTAATGACCTGCATTTTCATCTTTCCACCAGACAAAGGATAAAGAATGTACTTCCACACCAATCACATTGATTACGTTTTATCCTTTTCTTGATATCTCACTGCCTATTGTGCCTGCTTCCAATTAGGACAAATCAAATTGGTAATTGATATCAACCCAGGCCTAAAATTTCAAAGAACTGTCCTTTTCCTTTTTTCCATCATGCAGATTTTGAAAGTCATGTGGTTATGTGGACTGAAAGTCAGGAGTTCTGTGTTCCTGGTCCCATCTCTGCTGCAGATTTCCTGTTTGGCCTTAGGAAATTCTGGCTATGACTATGTCTCTGCTTATGTGCCTATGCCACCTTTCACACCTCTGCAGTATATGAGCACCTCACAAACACAACTGAACAAATGTATTCATCCAATGTGTCTGCGAGGTAGGGAAGCATGAGCCCCTTTCCACAAATAGGGAACCACAGAGATCATCGACAGACGGAGGATAACATTTTCCAAAGCAAGCAGGTGACTCAGGGTACTGAGTTCTGCAAGCCACCCCCTTGCTAGGTTTCAGAGCTGGGTACACAATGAGCAGGAATGGGTGCACGGGTATTTTGGACATATAGTGCAAGAGCCAAGAACCCAAATCTGAGACTTGTTTTTGCCATGTAGACATACCCTTAAGACCCAGATCCTCAAAGAGATTTCAGTGCCTAACCCCCATTGATTTCAATGGGAGTTAGGCGCATGAATCCTTTTGACATGCTGAGTTTAGGAGGTTTAATTTCCAAAATTAACTCAGGGCCAGACTCTGAAAGGTATTTAAGTATCTAGCTCCCGTTGAAGTCTGAGGTGCCTAATTACCTTTATTGATCTGTCCCCAGGGCACTTAGGACCCAAAGACACATTGAAAGCCAATGGGATTTAGTCTCCTCATACACACATTTTGAAAATTGTACCCTTAGTCAGCTGTCCCAGGTCAGACAAGTCTGTGGCACAGCTAAAGATAGACCCCAGGTCGCCTACATTCTAGTGAAATGTCTGGGGATCTTTTTGCAATGTTGTTGGTTTCTGTTGTTTAAGTTGGAATCCCAGTTCTGGAATCAGTTATTTCTTTTCTACCTATGGCTCTGTTCAGGATAATAAGCACTATACCATCTTTAAATGTCTGTGTCACAGTCCCTCTTGTTTTCACTTCAGTAGTGATAGGATAGTGCATTGGGGCAGAGCAAACCTGCGATGATGTTAATGATGAGGATGAGAACATACCACTTGCAGATCTACTTAAATCTTTAATAAACTGTAATATATTTCCAGTAATTTCATTGCAACTTTTGTCCCCTCAGATTAATATTTGCCGTAGACATGGAGTCGGAAAATCAAACCGCCGTGACCAAGTTTATTCTCTTGGGACTTTCCAGTGATCCACATCTCCAGATTTTCTTCTTTGTGGTGTTTTTAATCATTTACGTATTCACCCTGGTGGGGAACATGCTGATCATGCTGGTGATAAGGGTTGATTCCCATCTCCACACCCCCATGTATTTCTTCCTAAGTAATTTATCCTTCCTTGATATCTGTTTTTCCACAGTCACGGTGCCCAAGATGCTGGAGAACTTCCTAGCAAAATGGAAAACCATTTCTGTTGGTGGCTGCATTGCCCAGCTCTTCTTCTTTCTCTTCTCAGGCTGTGCCGAAGTTTTCATGCTCTCAGCCATGGCTTATGACCGATTCACTGCCATATGTCACCCACTGAATTACTTGGTAACTATGAAGAAGCAGGTGTGCATTCTGCTGGTGGGTGGGGCATGGACAATGGGCTTCTTATATTCCTTGGTGAACACTCTGCCCGTGATAAACTTACACTTCTGTGGACCCACTGAGATCAACCATTTCAGCTGCGAACTGCCTGCACTTCTACTGCTCTCCTGCACGGAGACTTCTACCAACAAAATGGTGCTTCTTTCTTCTGCTGTGTTTTTTGGTTTGAGCTCCTTCCTCCTCACTCTGGTCTCCTATATTCACATCATCTTCACCATCCTGAAAATACGCTCCATGGAAGGCCGGCATAAAATGTTCTCCACATGCAGCTCCCACCTTATCGTGGTGGTTTTGTTTTACTTGGCAGCCTTTTTTCGGTACCTGAAGCCTACATCAAAGATGTCATCAGATCTGGAAAGACTGATCTCCATCCAGTACAGCATCTTAACCCCCATGTTAAACCCCATCATCTACACACTGAAAAACAAGGAGGTGAAAACGGCTGCATGGAAACTTTTAGGGAAAGTCAGCACTTTCTCAGACAATGTCAAAACTCCTTAAATAATGTGTTAGTAAAAGCATAATGAACTGAAGGAAGCTGGGATGGCAATTTCCAAGTTGCTAAGGGAGCTGAGAGTCTAATTCACATAGGCCCTTTTGAAAATCCCACCTTTCTAATCCTGATTGCATAAATATTAAATTAGCTAACCGGATATTGTATAAATGATTGTTTATCTTAATTACATAGGCATTAATGGCATCAGTAGCTAGATATATAGAGCGAAATCCTGACCCGACAAAAATCAGTAGGAGTTTTGCCTTACGTGACTTCAGTGAGGG
>NW_027131876.1:0-30612 GCF_026122565.2 Emydura macquarii macquarii
AGAAAAGCTCAAAGGAAAGAAGCATCTACGTTGTTTTTGGCAACGAGAGCTCTGTGGCCCTTTAAAGATTATAGTCTTTAATGGGACACAGAACTCTCGTTGTTTTTGCCATATTGGTTTTGATAAGAAAAGCTCAAAGGATACAAGCATCTACGTTGTTTTTGGCCAAAGAACTCTCGTTGTTTTTGCCATATTGGCTTTGATAAGAAAAGCTCAAAGGATAGAAGCATCTACGTTGTTTTTGGCAACGAGAGTTCTGTGGCCCTTTTAAGACTTTAGTCTTGAAAGGGCCACAGAACTCTCGTTGTTTTTTTGCCATATTGGCTTTGATAAGAAAAGCTCAAAGGAAAGAAGCATCTACGTTGTTTTTGGCAACGAGAGCTCTGTGGCCCTTTAAAGATTAAAGTCTTTAAAGGGACACAGAACTCTCGTTGTTTTTGCCATATTGGCTTTGATAAGAAAAGCTCAAAGGATAGAAGCATCTACGTTGTTTTTGGCCAAAGAACTCTCGTTGTTTTTGCCATATTGGCTTTGATAAGTAAAGCTCAAAGGATAGAAGCATCTACGTTGTTTTTGGCAACGAGAGATCTGTGGCACTTTATAGACTTTAGTCTTTAAAGGGCCACAGAACTCTCGTTGTTTTGCCATATTGACTTTAATAAGAAAAGCTCAAAGGATAGAAGCATCTACGTTGTTTTTGGCACAGAACTCTCGTTGTTTATGCCATATTGGCTTTGATAAGAAAAGTTCAAAGGATACAAGCATCTACGTTTTTTTGGCACAGAACTCTCATTGTTATTGCCATATTGGCTTTGATAAGAAAAGCTCAAAGGATACAAGCATCTACGTTGTTTTTGGCACAGAACTCTCATTGTTATTGCCATATTGGCTTTGATAAGAAAAGCTCAAAGGATAGAAGCATCTACGTTGTTTTTGGCAACGAGAGTTCTGTGGCCCTTTGAAGACTTTAGTCTTGAAAGGGCCACAGAACTCTCGTTGTTTTTTTGCCATATTGGCTTTGATAAGAAAAGCTCAAAGGATATAAGCATCTACGTTGTTTTTGGCAACGAGAGTTCTGTGGCCCTTTTAAGACTTTAGTCTTGAAAGGGCCACAGAACTCTCGTTGTTTTTGCCATATTGGCTTTGATAAGAAAAGCTCAAAGGAAAGAAGCATCTACGTTGTTTTCGGCAACGAGCCACAGAACTCTCGTTGTTTTTCATATTGTGGCCCTTTAAAGATTAAAGTCTTTAAAGGGACAAAGAACTCTCGTTGTTTTTGCCATATTGGCTTTGATAAGAAAAGCTCAAAGGATAGAAGCATCTACGTTGTTTTCGGCCAAAGAACTCTCGTTGTTTTTGCCATATTGGCTTTGATAAGAAAAGCTCAAAGGATAGAAGCATCTACGTTGTTTTTGGCAACTAAAGTCTTTAAAGGGCCACAGAACTCTCGTTGTTTTTGCCATAGTGGCTTTGATAAGAAAAGCTCAAAGGATACAAGCATCTACGTTGTTTTTGGTAACGAGAGTTCTGTGGCCCTTTAAGACTTTAGTCTTGAAAGGGCCACAGAACTCTCGTTGTTTTTCCATATTGGCTGTGAAAAGAAAAGATCAAATAATAGAAGCATCTACGTTGTTTTTGGCAACGAGAGTTCTGTGGCCCTTTCAAGACTTTAGTCTTGAAAGGGCCACAGAACTCTCTTTGTTTTTGCCATATTGGCTTTGATAAGAAAAGCTCAAAGGATAGAAACATCTACGTTGTTTTTGGCCAAAGAACTCTCATTGTTTTTGCCATATTGGCTTTGATAAGAAAAGCTCAAAGGATAGAAGCATCTACGTTGTTTTTGGCAACGAGAGTTCTGTGGCCCTTTGAGGACTTTAGTCTTGAAAGGGCCACAGAAATCTCGTTGTTTTTGCCATATTGACTTTAATAAGAAAAGCTCAAAGGAAAGAAGCATCTACGTTGTTTTTGGCACAGAACTCTCGTTGTTTATGCCATATTGGCTTTGATAAGAAAAGTTCAAAGGATACAAGCATCTACGTTTTTTTTGGCACAGAACTCTCATTGTTATTGCCATATTGGCTTTGATAAGAAAAGCTCAAAGGATACAAGCATCTACGCTGTTTTTGGCACAGAACTCTCATTGTTATTGCCATATTGGCTTTGATAAGAAAAGCTCAAAGGATAGAAGCATCTACGTTGTTTTTGGCAACGAGAGTTCTGTGGCCCTTTGAAGACTTTAGTCTTGAAAGGGCCACAGAACTCTCGTTGTTTTTGCCATATTGGCTTTGATAAGAAAAGCTCAAAGGATAGAAGCATCTACGTTGTTTTTGGCAACGAGAGTTCTGTGGCCCTTTTAAGACTTTAGTCTTGAAAGGGCCACAGAACTCTCGTTGTTTTTGCCATATTGGCTTTGATAAGAAAAGCTCAAAGGAAAGAAGCATCTACGTTGTTTTTGGCAACGAGAGCTCTGTGGCCCTTTAAAGATTAAAGTCTTTAAAGGGACAGAACTCTCGTTGTTTTTGCCATATTGGCTTTGATAAGAAAAGCTCAAAGGATAGAAGCATCTACGTTGTTTTTGGCCAAAGAACTCTCGTTGTTTTTGCCATATTGGCTTTGATAAGAAAAGCTCAAAGGATAGAAGCATCTACGTTGTTTTTGGCAACTAAAGTCTTTAAAGGGCCACAGAACTCTCGTTGTTTTTGCCATAGTGGCTTTGATAAGAAAAGCTCAAAGGATAGAAGCATCTACGTTGTTTTTGGTAACGAGAGTTCAGTGGCCCTTTAAGACTTTAGTCTTGTAAGGGCCACACAACGCTCGTTGTTTTTCCAAAATGGCTGTGGAAATAAAAGATCAAATAATAGAAGCATCTACGTTGTTTTTGGCAACGAGAGTTCTGTGGCCCTTTCAAGACTTTAGTCTTGAAAGGGCCACAGAACTCTCTTTGTTTTTGCCATATTGGCTTTGATAAGAAAAGCTCAAAGGATAGAAACATCTACGTTGTTTTTGGCCAAAGAACTCTCATTGTTTTTGCCATATTGGCTTTGATAAGAAAAGCTCAAAGGATAGAAGCATCTACGTTGTTTTTGGCAACGAGAGTTCTGTGGCCCTTTGAGGACTTTAGTCTTGAAAGGGCCACAGAAATCTCGTTGTTTTTGCCATATTGGCTTTGATAAGAAAAGCTCAAAGGATAGAAGCATCTACGTTGTTTTTGGCACAGAACTCTCGTTGTTTTTGCCATATTGGCTTTTATAAGAAAAGCTCAAAGGATACAAGCATCTACGTTGTTTTTGGCACAGAACTCTCGTTGTTTTTGCCATATTGGCTTGATAAGAAAAGCTCAAAGGATACAAGCATCTACGTTGTTTTTGGCAACGAGAGTTCTGTGGCCCTTTAAAGACTAAAGTCTTTAAAGGGCCACAGAACTCTCGTTGTTTTTGCCATATTGGCTTTGATAAGAAAAGCTCAAAGGATAGAAGCATCTACGTTGTTTTTGGCCAAAGAACTCTCGTTGTTTTTGCCATATTGGCTTTGATAAGTAAAGCTCAAAGGATAGAAGCATCTACGTTGTTTTTGGCAACGAGAGATCTGTGGCACTTTATAGACTTTAGTCTTTAAAGGGCCACAGAACTCTCGTTGTTTTTGCCATATTGACTTTGATAAGAAAAGCTCAACGGATAGAAGCATCTACGTTGTTTTTGGCACAGAACTCTCGTTGTTTTTGCCATATTGGCTTTGATAGGAAAAGCTCAAATAATAGAAGCATCTACGTTGTTTTTGGCAACGAGAGTTCTGTGGCCCTTTCAAGACTTTAGTCTTGAAAGGTTCACAGAACGCTCTTTGTTTTTGCCATATTGGCTTTGATAAGAAAAGCTCAAAGGATAGAAACATCTACTTTGTTTTTGGCCAAAGAACTCTCATTGTTTTTGCCATATTGGCTTTGATAAGAAAAGCTCAAAGGATAGAAGCATCTACGTTGTTTTTGGCAACGAGAGATCTGTGGCACTTTATAGACTTTAGTCTTTAAAGGGCCACAGAACTCTCGTTGTTTTTGCCATATTGACTTTGATAAGAAAAGCTCAAAGGAAAGAAGCATCTACGTTGTTTTTGGCACAGAACTCTCGTTGTTTATGCCATATTGGCTTTGATAAGAAAAGTTCAAAGGATACAAGCATCTACGTTTTTTTTGGCACAGAACTCTCATTGTTATTGCCATATTGGCTTTGATAAGAAAAGCTCAAAGGATACAAGCATCTACGTTGTTTTTGGCACAGAACTCTCATTGTTATTGCCATATTGGCTTTGATAAGAAAAGCTCAAAGGATAGAAGCATCTACGTTGTTTTTGGCAACGAGAGTTCTGTGGCCCTTTGAAGACTTTAGTCTTGAAAGGGCCACAGAACTCTCGTTGTTTTTGCCATATTGGCTTTGATAAGAAAAGCTCAAAGGATAGAAGCATCTACGTTGTTTTCGGCCAAAGAACTCTCGTTGTTTTTGCCATATTGGCTTTGATAAGAAAAGCTCAAAGGATAGAAGCATCTACGTTGTTTTTGGCAACTAAAGTCTTTAAAGGGCCACAGAACTCTCGTTGTTTTTGCCATATTGGCTTTGATAAGAAAAGCTCAAAGGATACAAGCATCTACGTTGTTTTTGGTAACGAGAGTTCTGTGGCCCTTTAAGACTTTAGTCTTGAAAGGGCCACAGAACTCTCGTTGTTTTTCCATATTGGCTTTGATAAGAAAAGATCAAATAATAGAAGCATCTACGTTGTTTTCGGCCAAAGAACTCTCGTTGTTTTTGCCATATTGGCTTTGATAAGAAAAGCTCAAAGGATAGAAGCATCTACGTTGTTTTTGGCAACTAGAAGTCTTTAAAGGGCCACAGAACTCTCGTTGTTTTTGCCATATTGGCTTTGATAAGAAAAGCTCAAAGGATAGAAGCATCTACGTTGTTTTTGGCAACGAGAGTTCTGTGGCCCATTAAAGAATAAATTCTTTAAAAGGCCACAGAACTCTCGTTGTTTTTGCCATATTGGCTTTGATAATTAAAGCTCAAAGGATAGAAGCATCTACGTTGTTTTTGGCAACGAGAGTTCTGTGGCCCTTTAAAGACTTTAGTCTTTAAAGGGCCACAGAACTCTCGTTGTTTTTGCCATATTGGCTTTGATAAGAAAAGCTCAAAGGATAGAAGCATCTACGTTGTTTTTGGCACAGAACTCTCGTTGTTTTTGCCATATTGGCTTTGATAAGAAAAGTTCAAAGGATACAAGCATCTACGTTGTTTTTGGCACAGAACTCTCGTTGTTTTTGCCATATTGGCTTGATAAGAAAAGCTCAAAGGATACAAGCATCTACGTTGTTTTTGGCACAGAACTCTCGTTGTTTTTGCCATATTGGCTTTGATAAGAAAAGCTCAAAGGATAGAAGCATCTACGTTGTTTTTGGCAACGAGAGTTCTGTGGCCCTTTAAAGACTAAAGTCTTTAAAGGGCCACAGAACTGTCGTTGTTTTTGCCATATTGGCTTTGATAAGAAAAGCTCAAAGGATAGAAGCATCTACGTTGTTTTTGGCCACAGAACTCTCGTTGTTTTTGCCATATTGGCTTTGATAAGAAAAGCTCAAAGGATAGAAGCATCTACGTTGTTTTTGGCAACGAGAGATCTGTGGCACTTTATAGACTTTAGTCTTTAAAGGGCCACAGAACTCTCGTTGTTTTTGCCATATTGGCTTTGATAAGAAAAGCTCAAAGGATAGAAGCATCTACGTTGTTTTTGGCACAGAACTCTCGTTGTTTTTGCCATATTGGCTTTGATAAGAAAAGCTCAAATAATAGAAGCATCTACGTTGTTTTTGGCAACGAGAGTTCTGTGGCCCTTTCAAGACTTTAGTCTTGAAAGGGCCACAGAACTCTCGTTGTTTTTGCCATATTGGCTTTGATAAGAAAAGCTCAAAGGATAGAAACATCTACGTTGTTTTTGGCCAAAGAACTCTCATTGTTTTTGCCATATTGGCTTTGATAAGAAAAGCTCAAAGGATAGAAGCATCTACGTTGTTTTTGGCAACGAGAGTTCTGTGGCCCTTTGAGGACTTTAGTCTTGAAAGGGCCACAGAACTCTCGTTGTTTTTGCCATATTGGCTTTGATAAGAAAAGCTCAAAGGATAGAAGCATCTACGTTGTTTTTGGCAATGAGAGTTCTGTGGCCTTTAAAGACTAAAGTCTTTAAAAGGCCACAGAACTCTCGTTGTTTTTGCCATATTGGCTTTGATAAGAAAAGCTCAAAGGATAGAAGCATCTACGTTGTTTTTGGCAACGAGAGTTTTTTGGCCCTTTTAAAGACTAAAGTCTTTAAAACTGTCGTTGTTTTTGCATATTGGCTTTGATAAGTCTTAAAAGGATAGAAGCCACAGAACTCTCGTTGTTTTTGCCATATTGGCTTTGATAAGAAAAGCTCAAAGGATAGAAGCATCTACGTTGTTTTTGGCAATGAGAGTTCTGTGGCCCTTTAAAGACTTTAGTCTTTAAAGGGCCACAGAACTCTCGTTGTTTTTGCCATATTGGCTTTGATAAGAAAAGCTCAAAGGATAGAAGCATCTACGTTGTTGGCCCTTTGAGGACTTTAGTCTTTAAAGGGCCACAGAACTCTCGTTGTTTTTGCCATATTGGCTTCGATAAGAAAAGTTCAAAGGATACAAGAATCTACGTTGTTTTTGGCACAGAACTCTCATTGTTATTGCCATATTGGCTTGATAAGAAAAGCTCAAAGGATACAAGCATCTACGTTGTTTTTGGCACAGAACTCTCGTTGTTTTTGCCATATTGGCTTTGATAAGAAAAGCTCAAAGGATAGAAGCATCTACGTTGTTTTTGGCAACGAGAGTTCTGTGGCCCTTTAAAGACTAAAGTCTTTAAAGGGCCACAGAACTGTCGTTGTTTTTGCATATTGGCTTTGATAAGAAAAGCTAAAAGGATAGAAGCATCTACGTTGTTTTTTCCATATTGGCTTTGATAAGAAAATCTCAAAGGATAGAAGCATCTACGTTGTTTTTGGCAACTAAAGTCTTTAAAGGGCCACAGAACTCTCGTTGTTTTTGCTATAGTGGCTTTGATAAGAAAAGCTCAAAGGATAGAAGCATCTACGTTGTTTTTGGCAACGAGAGATCTGTGGCACTTTATGAAGACTTTAGTCTTTAAAGGGCCACAGAACTCTCGTTGTTTTTGCCATATTGACTTTGATAAGAAAAGTTCAAAGGATACAAGCATCTACATTGTTTTTGGCACAGAACTCTCATTGTTATTGCCATATTGGCTTGATAAGAAAAGCTCAAAGGATAGAAGCATCTACGTTGTTTTTGGCCAAAGAACTCTCGTTGTTTTTGCCATATTGGCTTTGATAAGTAAAGCTCAAAGGATAGAAGCATCTACGTTGTTTTTGGCAACGAGAGATCTGTGGCACTTTATAGACTTTAGTCTTTAAAGGGCCACAGAACTCTCGTTGTTTTTGCCATATTGACTTTGATAAGAAAAGCTCAACGGATAGAAGCATCTACGTTGTTTTTGGCACAGAACTCTCGTTGTTTTTGCCATATTGGCTTTGATAAGAAAAGCTCAAATAATAGAAGCATCTACGTTGTTTTTGGCAACGAGAGCTCTGTGGCCCTTTAAAGATTTAGTCTTTAAAGGGCCACAGAACTCTCATTGTTTTTGTCATATTGGCTTTGATAAGAAAAGCTCAAAGGATTGAAGCATTTACATTGTTTTTGGCCAAAGAACTCTCCTTGTTTTTGCCATATTGGCTTTGATAATTAAAGCTCAAAGGGTAGAAGCATCTACGTTGTTTTTGGCACAGAACTCTCGTTGTTTTTGCCATATTGGCTTTGATAAGAAAGGTTCAAAGGATACAAGCATCTACGTTGTATTTGGCACAGAACTCTCATTGTTATTGCCATATTGGCTTTGATAAGAAAAGCTCAAAGGATACAAGCATCTACGTTGTTTTTGGCAAAGAGAGATCTGTGGCCCTTATAAGACTTTAGTCTTGAAAGGGCCACAGAACTCTCGTTGTTTTTGCCATATTGGCTTTGATAAGAAAAGCTCAAAGGAAAGAAGCATCTACGTTGTTTTTGGCAACGAGAGCTCTGTGGCCCTTTAAAGATTAAAGTCTTTAAAGGGACAAAGAACTCTCTTTGTTTTTGCCATATTGGCTTTGATAAGAAAAGCTCAAAGGATAGAAGCATCTACGTTGTTTTTGGCACAGAACTCTCGTTGTTTTTGCCATATTGGCTTGATAAGAAAAGCTCAAAGGATACAAGCATCTACGTTGTTTTTGGCACAGAACTCTCATTGTTATTGCCATTTTGGCTTTGATAAGAAAAGCTCAAAGGATAGAAGCATCTACGTTGTTTTTGAAAATGAGAGTTCTGTGGCCCTTTAAAGACTAAAGTCTTCAAAGGGCCACAGAACTCTCGTTGTTTTTCCATATTGGCTTTGATAAGAAAAGCTCAAAGGATAGAAGCATCTACGTTGTTTTTGGCAACGAGAGTTCTGTGGCCCTTTAAAGACTTTAGTCTTTAAAAGGCCACAGAACTCTCGTTGTTTTTGCCATATTGGCTTTGATAAGAAAAGCTCAAAGGGTAGAAGCATCTACGTTGTTTTTGGCAACGAGAAAAGCTCTAGGCCTACTTTAAAGACTAAAGTCTTTAAAGGGCCACAGAACTCTCGTTGTTTTTGCCATATTGGCTTTGATAAGAAAAGCTCAAAGGATAGAAGCATCTACGTTGTTGTTGGCAACGAGAGTTCTGTGGCCCTTTGAAGACTTTAGTCTTGAAAGGGCCACAGAACTCTCGTTGTTTTTGCCATATTGGCTTTGATAAGTAAAGCTCAAAGGATAGAAGCATCTACGTTGTTTTTGGCAACGAGAGATCTGTGGCACTTTATAGACTTTAGTCTTTAAAGGGCCACAGAACTCTCGTTGTTTTTGCCATATTGGCTTTGATAAGAAAAGCTCAACGGATAGAAGCATCTACGTTGTTTTTGGCAACGAGAGTTCTGTGGCCCTTTAAAGACTTTAGTCTTTAAAGGGCCACAGAACTCTCGTTGTTTTTGCCATATTGGCTTTGATAATTAAAGCTCAAAGGATAGAAGCATCTACGTTGTTTTTGGCAACGAGAGTTCTGTGGCCTTTTCAAGACTTTAGTCTTGAAAGGGCCACAGAACTCTCGTTGTTTTTGCCATATTGGCTTTGATAAGAAAAGCTCAAAGGATAGAAGCATCTACGTTGTTTTTGGCCACAGAACTCTCGTTGTTTTTGCCATATTGGCTTTGATAAGAAAAGCTCAAAGGAAAGAAGCATATACGTTGTTTTTGGCAACGAGAGCTCTGTGGCCCTTTAAAGATTAAAGTCTTTAAAGAGCCACAGAACTCTCGTTGTTTTTGCCATATTGGCTTTGATAAGAAAAGCTCAAAGGATAGAAGCATCTACGTTGTTTTTGGCCAAAGAACTCTCCTTGTTTTTGCCATATTGGCTTTGATAATTAAAGCTCAAAGGGTAGAAGCATCTACGTTGTTTTTGGCACAGAACTCTCGTTGTTTTTGCCATATTGGCTTTGATAAGAAAGGTTCAAAGGATACAAGCATCTACGTTGTATTTGGCACAGAACTCTCATTGTTATTGCCATATTGGCTTTGATAAGAAAAGCTCAAAGGATACAAGCATCTTCGTTGTTTTTGGCAACGAGAGTTCTGTGGCCCTTTTAAGACTTTAGTCTTGAAAGGGCCACAGAACTCTCGTTGTTTTTGCCATATTGGCTTTGATAAGAAAAGCTCAAAGGAAAGAAGCATCTACGTTGTTTTTGGCAACGAGAGCTCTGTGGCCCTTTAAAGATTAAAGTCTTTAAAGGGACAAAGAACTCTCTTTGTTTTTGCCATATTGGCTTTGATAAGAAAAGCTCAAAGGATAGAAGCATCTACGTTGTTTTTGGCACAGAACTCTCGTTGTTTTTGCCATATTGGCTTGATAAGAAAAGCTCAAAGGATACAAGCATCTACGTTGTTTTTGGCACAGAACTCTCATTGTTATTGCCATTTTGGCTTTGATAAGAAAAGCTCAAAGGATAGAAGCATCTACGTTGTTTTTGGAAATTTCTGTGGCCCTTTAAAGACTAAAGTCTTCAAAGGGCCACAGAACTCTCGTTGTTTTTCCATATTGGCTTTGATAAGAAAAGCTCAAAGGATAGAAGCATCTACGTTGTTTTTGGCAACGAGAGTTCTGTGGCCCTTTAAAGACTTTATTCTTTAAAAGGCCACAGAACTCTCGTTGTTTTTGCCATATTGGCTTTGATAAGAAAAGCTCAAAGGGTAGAAGCATCTACGTTGTTTTTGGCAACGAGAGTTCTGTGGCCCTTTAAAGACTAAAGTCTTTAAAGGGCCACAGAACTCTCGTTGTTTTTGCCATATTGGCTTTGATAAGAAAAGCTCAAAGGGTAGAAGCATCTACGTTGTTTTTGGCAACGAGAGTTCTGTGGCCCTTTAAAGACTAAAGTCTTTAAAGGGCCACAGAACTCTCGTTGTTTTTGCCATATTGGCTTTGATAAATAAAGCTCAAAGGATAGAAGCATCTACATTGTTTTTGGCACAGAACTCTCGTTGTTTTTGCCATATTGGCTTTGATAAGAAAAGCTCAAAGGATAGAAGCATCTACGTTGTTTTTGGCAACGAGAGTTCTGTGGCCCTTTGAAGACTTTAGTCTTGAAAGGGCCACAGAACTCTCGTTGTTTTTGCCATATTGGCTTTGATAAGTAAAGCTCAAAGGATAGAAGCATCTACGTTGTTTTTGGCAACGAGAGATCTGTGGCACTTTATAGACTTTAGTCTTTAAAGGGCCACAGAACTCTCGTTGTTTTTGCCATATTGACTTTGATAAGAAAAGCTCAACGGATAGAAGCATCTACGTTGTTTTTGGCAACGAGAGTTCTGTGGCCCTTTGAAGACTTTAGTCTTGAAAGGGCCACAGAACTCTCGTTGTTTTTGCCATATTGGCTTTGATAAGAAAAGCTCAAAGGATAGAAGCATCTACGTTGTTTTTGGCACAGAACTCTCGTTGTTTTTGCCATATTGGCTTTGATAAGAAAAGCTCAAATAATAGAAGCATCTACGTTGTTTTTGGCAACGAGAGTTCTGTGGCCCTTTAAAGACTAAAGTCTTTAAAGGGCCACAGAACTCTCGTTGTTTTTGCCATATTGGCTTTGATAAATAAAGCTCAAAGGATAGAAGCATCTACATTGTTTTTGGCACAGAACTCTCGTTGTTTTTGCCATATTGGCTTTGATAAGAAAAGCTCAAAGGATAGAAGCATCTACGTTGTTTTTGGCAACGAGAGTTCTGTGGCCCTTTGAAGACTTTAGTCTTGAAAGGGCCACAGAACTCTCGTTGTTTTTGCCATATTGGCTTTGATAAGTAAAGCTCAAAGGATAGAAGCATCTACGTTGTTTTTGGCAACGAGAGATCTGTGGCACTTTATAGACTTTAGTCTTTAAAGGGCCACAGAACTCTCGTTGTTTTTGCCATATTGGCTTTGATAAGAAAAGCTCAACGGATAGAAGCATCGACCTTGTTTTTGGCAACGAGAGTTCTGTGGCACTTTAAAGACTTTAGTCTTTAAAGGGCCACAGAACTCTCGTTGTTTTTGCCATATTGGCTTTGATAATTAAAGCTCAAAGGATAGAAGCATCTACGTTGTTTTTGTCAACGAGAGTTCTGTGGCCCTTTGAAGACTTTAGTCTTGAAAGGGCCACAGAACTCTCGTTGTTTTTGCCATATTGGCTTTGATAAGAAAAGCTCAAAGGATAGAAGCATCTACGTTGTTTTTGGCACAGAACTCTCGTTGTTTTTGCCATATTGGCTTTGATAAGAAAAGCTCAAATAATAGAAGCATCTACGTTGTTTTTGGCAACGAGAGCTCTGTGGCCCTTTAAAGATTAAAGTCTTTAAAGGGCCACAGAACTTTCGTTGTTTTTGCCATATTGGCTTTGATAAGAAAAGCTCAAAGGATAGAAGCATCTACGTTGTTTTTGGCCAAAGAACTCTCCTTGTTTTTGCCATATTGGCTTTGATAATTAAAGCTCAAAGGGTAGAAGCATCTACGTTGTTTTTGGAACAGAACTCTCGTTGTTTTTGCCATATTGGCTTTGATAAGAAAGGTTCAAAGGATACAAGCATCTACGTTGTATTTGGCACAGAACTCTCATTGTTATTGCCATATTGGCTTTGATAAGAAAAGCTCAAAGGATACAAGCATCTTCGTTGTTTTTGGCAACGAGAGTTCTGTGGCCCTTTTAAGACTTTAGTCTTGAAAGGGCCACAGAACTCTCGTTGTTTTTGCCATATTGGCTTTGATAAGAAAAGCTCAAAGGAAAGAAGCATCTACGTTGTTTTTGGCAACGAGAGCTCTGTGGCCCTTTAAAGATTAAAGTCTTTAAAGGGACAAAGAACTCTCTTTGTTTTTGCCATATTGGCTTTGATAAGAAAAGCTCAAAGGATAGAAGCATCTACGTTGTTTTTGGCACAGAACTCTCGTTGTTTTTGCCATATTGGCTTGATAAGAAAAGCTCAAAGGATACAAGCATCTACGTTGTTTTTGGCACAGAACTCTCATTGTTATTGCCATTTTGGCTTTGATAAGAAAAGCTCAAAGGATAGAAGCATCTACGTTGTTTTTGGAAAAGAGAGTTCTGTGGCCCTTTAAAGACTAAAGTCTTCAAAGGGCCACAGAACTCTCGTTGTTTTTCCATATTGGCTTTGATAAGAAAAGCTCAAAGGATAGAAGCATCTACGTTGTTTTTGGCAACGAGAGTTCTGTGGCCCTTTAAAGACTTTATTCTTTAAAAGGCCACAGAACTCTCGTTGTTTTTGCCATATTGGCTTTGATAAGAAAAGCTCAAAGGGTAGAAGCATCTACGTTGTTTTTGGCAACGAGAGTTCTGTGGCCCTTTAAAGACTAAAGTCTTTAAAGGGCCACAGAACTCTCGTTGTTTTTGCCATATTGGCTTTGATAAGAAAAGCTCAAAAGGTAGAAGCATCTACGTTGTTTTTGGCAACGAGAGTTCTGTGGCCCTTTAAAGACTAAAGTCTTTAAAGGGCCACAGAACTCTCGTTGTTTTTGCCATATTGGCTTCGATAAATAAAGCTCAAAGGATAGAAGCATCTACATTGTTTTTGGCACAGAACTCTCGTTGTTTTTGCCATATTGGCTTTGATAAGAAAAGCTCAAAGGATAGAAGCATCTACGTTGTTTTTGGCAACGAGAGTTCTGTGGCCCTTTGAAGACTTTAGTCTTGAAAGGGCCACAGAACTCTCGTTGTTTTTGCCATATTGGCTTTGATAAGTAAAGCTCAAAGGATAGAAGCATCTACGTTGTTTTTGGCAACGAGAGATCTGTGGCACTTTATAGAGTTTAGTCTTTAAAGGGCCACAGAACTCTCGTTGTTTTTGCCATATTGACTTTGATAAGAAAAGCTCAACGGATAGAAGCATCTACGTTGTTTTTGGCAACGAGAGTTCTGTGGCCCTTTTAAGACTTTAGTCTTTAAAGGGCCACAGAACTCTCGTTGTTTTTGCCATATTGGCTTTGATAATTAAAGCTCAAAGGGTAGAAGCATCTACGTTGTTTTTGGCAACGAGAGTTCTGTGGCCCTTTGAAGACTTTAGTCTTGAAAGGGCCACAGAACTCTCGTTGTTTTTGCCATATTGGCTTTGATAAGAAAAGCTCAAAGGATAGAAGCATCTACGTTGTTTTTGGCACAGAACTCTCGTTGTTTTTGCCATATTGGCTTTGATAAGAAAAGCTCAAATAATAGAAGCATCTACGTTGTTTTTGGCAACGAGAGCTCTGTGGCCCTTTAAAGATTAAAGTCTTTAAAGGGCCACAGAACTTTCGTTGTTTTTGCCATATTGGCTTTGATAAGAAAAGCTCAAAGGATAGAAGCATCTACGTTGTTTTTGGCCAAAGAACTCTCCTTGTTTTTGCCATATTGGCTTTGATAATTAAAGCTCAAAGGGTAGAAGCATCTACGTTGTTTTTGGAAATGAGAGTTCTGTGGCCCTTTAAAGACTAAAGTCTTCAAAGGGCCACAGAACTCTCGTTGTTTTTCCATATTGGCTTTGATAAGAAAAGCTCAAAGGATAGAAGCATCTACGTTGTTTTTGGCAACGAGAGTTCTGTGGCCCTTTAAAGACTTTATTCTTTAAAAGGCCACAGAACTCTCGTTGTTTTTGCCATATTGGCTTTGATAAGAAAAGCTCAAAGGGTAGAAGCATCTACGTTGTTTTTGGCAACGAGAGTTCTGTGGCCCTTTAAAGACTAAAGTCTTTAAAGGGCCACAGTACTCTCGTTGTTTTTCCCATATTGGCTTTGAGAAGAAAAGCTCAAAGGGTAGAAGCATCTACGTTGTTTTTGGCAACGAGAGTTCTGTGGCCCTTTAAAGACTAAAGTCTTTAAAGGGCCACAGAACTCTCGTTGTTTTTGCCATATTGGCTTTGATAAATAAAGCTCAAAGGATAGAAGCATCTACATTGTTTTTGGCACAGAACTCTCGTTGTTTTTGCCATATTGGCTTTGATAAGAAAAGCTCAAAGGATAGAAGCATCTACGTTGTTTTTGGCAACGAGAGTTCTGTGGCCCTTGGAAGACTTTAGTCTTGAAAGGGCCAGAGAACTCTCGTTGTTTTTGCCATATTGGCTTTGATAAGAAAAGCTCAAAGGAAAGAAGCATCTACGCTGTTTTTGGCAACGAGAGCTCTGTGGCCCTTTGAAGACTTTAGTCTTGAAAGGGCCACAGAACTCTCGTTGTTTTTGCCATATTGGCTTTGATAAGAAAAGCTCAAAGGATAGAAGCATCTACGTTGTTTTTGGCCAAAGAACTCTCGTTGTTTTTGCCATATTGGCTTTGATAATCAAAGCTCAAAGGATAGAAGCATCTACGTTGTTTTTGGCAACTAAAGTCTTTAAAGGGCCACAGAACTCTCGTTGTTTTTGCCATAGTGGCTTTGATAAGAAAAGCTCAAAGGAAAGAAGCATCTACGTTGTTTTTGGCAACGAGAGCTCTGTGGCCCTTAAAAGATTAAAGTCTTTAAAGGGACACAGAACTCTCGTTGTTTTTGCCATATTGGCTTTGATAAGAAAAGCTCAAAGGATAGAAGCATCTACATTGTTTTTGGCCAAAGAACTCTCCTTGTTTTTGCCATATTGGCTTTGATAATTAAAGCTCAAAGGGTAGAAGCATCTACGTTGTTTTTGGAAAAGAGAGTTCTGTGGGCCTTTAAAGACTTTAGTCTTTAAAGGGCCACAGAACTCTCGTGGTTTTTGCCATATTGGCTTTGATAAGAAAAGCTCAAAGGATAGAAGCATCTACGTTGTTTTTGCACCGAACTCTCGTTGTTTTTGCCATATTGGCTTTGATAAGAAAAGCTCAAAGGATACAAGCATCTACGTTGTTTTTGGCACAGAACTCTCATTGTTATTGCCATATTGGCTTTGATAAGAAAAGCTCAAAGGATAGAAGCATCTACGTTGTTTTTGGCAACGAGAGTTCTGTGGCCCTTTGAAGACTTTAGTCTTTAAAGGGCCCCAGAAATCTCGTTGTTTTTGCATATTGGCTTTGATAAGAAAAGCTCAAAGGATAGAAGCTTCTACGTTGTTTTTGGAAACGACAGTTCTGTGGCCCTTTAAAGACTTTAGTCTTTAAAGGGCCACAGAACTCTCGTTGTTTTTGCCATATTGGCTTTGATAAGAAAAAAAAGCTCACAGAGAAAAAAAAGCTCACAGAACTCTCGTTGTTTTTGCCATATTGGCTTTGATAAGAAAAGCTCAAAGGATAGAAGCATCTACGTTGTTTTTGGCACAGAACTCTCGTTGTTTTTGCCATATTGGCTTTGATAAGAAAACCTCAAAGGATAGAAGCATCTACGTTGTTTTTGCCATATTGGCTTTGATAAGAAAAGCTCAAAGGATAGAAGCATCTACGTTGTTTTTGGCAACTAAAGTCTTTAAAGGGCCACAGAACTCTCGTTGTTTTTGCCATAGTGGCTTTGATAAGAAAAGCTCAAAGGATAGAAGCATCTACGTTGTTTTTGGCAACGAGAGTTCTGTGGCCCTTTAAAGACTTTAGTCTTGAAAGGGCCACAGAACTCTCTTTGTTTTTGCCATATTGGCTTTGATAATCAAAGCTCAAAGGATAGAAGCATCTACGTTGTTTTTGGCAACTAAAGTCTTTAAAGGGCCACAGAACTCTCGTTGTTTTTGCCATAGTGGCTTTGATAAGAAAAGCTCAAAGGAAAGAAGCATCTACGTTGTTTTTGGCAACGAGAGCTCTGTGGCCCTTAAAAGATTAAAGTCTTTAAAGGGACACAGAACTCTCGTTGTTTTTGCCATATTGGCTTTGATAAGAAAAGCTCAAAGGATAGAAGCATCTACATTGTTTTTGGCCAAAGAACTCTCCTTGTTTTTGCCATTTTGGCTTTGATAATAAAAGCTCAAAGGGTAGAAGCATCTACGTTGTTTTTGGCAACGAGAGTTCTGTGTCTAAAGTCTTTAAAGGGCCACAGAACTCTCGTTGTTTTTGCCATATTGGCTTTGATAAGAAAAGCTCAAAGGATAGAAGCATCTACGTTGTTTTTGGCACAGAACTCTCATTGTTATTGCCATATTGGCTTTGATAAGAAAAGCTCAAAGGATACAAGCATCTACGTTGTTTTTGGCACAGAACTCTCATTGTCATTGCCATTTTGGCTTTGATAAGAAAAGCTCAAAGGATAGAAGCATCTACGTTGTTTTTGGCAACGAGAGTTCTGTGGCCCTTTGAAGACTTTAGTCTTTAAAGGGCCCCAGAAATCTCGTTGTTTTTGGCATATTGGCTTTGATAAGAAAAGCTCAAAGGATAGAAGCATCTACTTTGTTTTTGGAAACGACAGTTCTGTGGCCCTTTAAAGACTTTAGTCTTTAAAGGGCCCCAGAAATCTCGTTGTTTTTGGCATATTGGCTTTGATAAGAAAAGCTCAAAGGATAGAAGAATCTACGTTGTTTTTGCCATATTGGCTTTGATAAGAAAAGCTCAAAGGATAGAAGCATCTACGTTGTTTTTGGCAACTAAAGTCTTTAAAGGGCCACAGAACTCTCGTTGTTTCTGCCATAGTGCCTTTGATAAGAAAAGCTCAAAGGAAAGAAGCATCTACGTTGTTTTTGGCAAAAGAACTCTCGTTGTTTTTGCCATATTGGCTTTGATAAGAAAATCTCAAAGGATAGAAGCATCTACGTTGTTTTTGGCAACGAGAGTTCTGTGGCCCTTTAAAGACTAAAGTCTTTAAAGGGCCACAGAACTCTCGTTGTTTTTGCCATATTGGCTTTGATAAGAAAAGCTCAAAGGATAGAAGAATCTACGTTGTTTTTGCCATATTGGCTTTGATAAGAAAAGCTCAAAGGATAGAAGCATCTACGTTGTTTTTGGCAACTAAAGTCTTTAAAGGGCCACAGGATAGAACTCTCGTTGTTTTTGCCATATTGGCTTTGATAAGAAAAGCTCAAAGGATAGAAGCATCTACGTTGTTTTTTGCACAGAACTCTCGTTGTTTTTGCTATATTGGCTTTCATAAGAAAAGCTCAAAGGATAGAAGCATCTACGTTGTTTTTGGCAACTAAAGTCTTTAAAGGGCCACAGAACTCTCGTTGTTTTTGCCATATTGGCTTTGATAAGAAAAGCTCAAAGGATAGAAGCATCTACGTTGTTTTTGGCACAGAACTCTCGTTCTTTTTGCCATATTGGCTTTGATAAGAAAAGCTCAAAGGATAGAAGCATCTACGTTGTTTTTGGCACAGAACTCTCGTTCTTTTTGCCATATTGGCTTTGATAAGAAAAGCTCAAAGGATAGAAGCGTCTACGTTGTTTTTGCCATATTGGCTTTGATAAGAAAAGCTCAAAGGATAAAAGCATCTACGTTGTTTTTGGCAACGAGAGTTCTGTGGCCCTTTACAGAATAAAGTATTTAAAGGGCCACAGAACTCTCGTTGTTTTTGCCATATTGGCTTTGATAAGAAAAGCTCAAAGGATAGAAGCATCTACGTTGTTTTTCCATATTGGCTTTGATAAGAAAAGCTCAAAGGATAGAAGCTTCTACATTGTTTTTGGCAACTAAAGTCTTTAAAGGGCCACAGAACTCTCGTTGTTTTTGCCATAGTGGCTTTGATAAGAAAAGCTCAAAGGACAGAAGCATCTACGTTGTTTTTGGCAACGAGAGTTCTTTGGCCCTTTAAGACTTTAGTCTTGAAAGGGCCACAGAACTCTCGTTGTTTTTCCATATTGGCTGTGAAAAGAAAAGATCAAATAATAGAAGCATCTACGTTGTTTTTGGCAACGAGAGTTCTGTGGCCCTTTTAAGACTTTAGTCTTGAAAGGGCCACAGAACTCTCGTTGTTTTTGCCATATTGGCTTTGATAAGAAAAGCTCAAAGGATAGAAGCATCTACGTTGTTTTTGGCCAAAGAACTCTCATTGTTTTTGCCATATTGGCTTTGATAAGAAAAGCTCAAAGGATAGAAGCATCTACTTTGTTTTTGGCAATGAGAGTTCTGTGGCCCTTTGAGGACTTTAGTCTTGAAAGGGCCACAGAAATCTCGTTGTTTTTGCCATATTGGCTTTGATAAGAAAAGCTCAAAGGATAGAAGCATCTACATTGTTTTTGGCAACGAGAGTTCTGTGGCCCTTTAAGACTTTAGTCTTGAAAGGGCCACAGAACTCTCGTTGTTTTTGCCATATTGGCTTTGCTAAGAAAAGCTCAAAGGAAAGAAGCATCTACGTTGTTTTTGGCAACGAGAGATCTGTGGCCCTTTAAAGATTAAAGTCTTTAAAGGGACACAGAACTCTCGTGGTTTTTGCCATATTGGCTTTGATAAGAAAAGCTCAAAGGATAGAAGCATCTACGTTGTTTTTGGCCAAAGAACTCTCGTTGTTTTTGCCATATTGGCTTTGATAAGTAAAGCTCAAAGGAAAGAAGCATCTATGTTATTTTTGGCAACGAGAGATCTGTGGCACTTTATAGACTTTAGTCTTTAAAGGGCCACAGAACTGTCGTTGTTTTTGCATATTGGCTTTGATAAGAAAAGCTAAAAGGATAGAAGCATCTACGTTGTTTTTGCCATATTGGCTTTGATAAGAAAAGCTCAAAGGATAGAAGCATCTACGTTGTTTTTGGCAACTAAAGTCTTTAAAGGGCCACAGAACTCTCGTTGTTTTTGCCATATTGGCTTTGATAAGAAAAGCTCAAATAATAGAAGCATCTACGTTGTTTTTGGCAACGAGAGCTCTGTGGCCCTTTAAAGATTAAAGTCTTTAAAGGGACACAGAACTCTCGTTGTTTTTGCCATATTGACTTTAATAAGAAAAGCTCAACGGATAGAAGCATCTACGTTGTTTTTGGCCAAAGAACTCTCCTTGTTTTTGCCATATTGGCTTTGATAATTAAAGCTCAAAGGGTAGAAGCATCTACGTTGTTTTTGGCAACGAGAGCTCTGTGGCCCTTTAAAGATTAAAGTCTTTAAAGGGACAAAGAACTCTCGTTGTTTTTGCCATATTGGCTTTGATAAGAAAAGCTCAAAGGATAGAAGCATCTACGTTGTTTTCGGCAACGAGAGCTCTGTGGCCCTTTAAAGATTAAAGTCTTTAAAGGGACAAAGAACTCTCGTTGTTTTTGCCATATTGGCTTTGATAAGAAAAGCTCAAAGGATAGAAGCATCTACGTTGTTTTTGGCCAAAGAACTCTCGTTGTTTTTGCCATATTGGCTTTGATAAGAAAAGCTCAAAGGATAGAAGCATCTACGTTGTTTTTGGCAACTAAAGTCTTTAAAGGGCCACAGAACTCTCGTTGTTTTTGCCATAGTGGCTTTGATAAGAAAAGCTCAAAGGATAGAAGCATCTACGTTGTTTTTGGCAACGAGAGTTCTGAGGCCCCTTAAGACTTTAGTCTTGAAAGGGCCACAGAACTCTCGTTGTTTTTCCATATTGGCTTTGAAAAGAAAAGATCAAAGGATAGAAGCATCTACGTTGTTTTTGGCAACGAGAGTTCTGTGGCCCTTTCAAGACTTTAGTCTTGAAAGGGCCACAGAACTCTCTTTGTTTTTGCCATATTGGCTTTGATAAGAAAAGCTCAAAGGATAGAAACATCTACGTTGTTTTTGGCCAAAGAACTCTCGTTGTTTTTGCCATATTGGCTTTGATAAGAAAAGCTCAAAGGATAGAAGCATCTACGTTGTTTTTGTCAACGAGAGTTCTGTGGCCCTTTGAGGACTTTAGTCTTGAAAGGGCCACAGAAATCTCGTTGTTTTTGCCATATTGGCTTTGATAAGAAAAGCTCAAAGGATAGAAGCATCTTCGTTGTTTTTGGCAATGAGAGTTCTGTGGCCCTTTAAAGACTAAAGTCTTTAAAAGGCCACAGAACTCTCGTTGTTTTTGACATATTGGCTTTGATAATTAAAGCTCAAAGGGTAGAAGCATCTACGTTGTTTTTGGCAAGGAGAGTTCTGTGGGCCCTTAAATACTTTTGTCTTTAAAGGGCCACAGAACTCTCGTTGTTTTTGCCATATTGGCTTTGATAAGAAAAGCTCAAAGGATAGAAGCATCTACGTTGTTTTTGGCACAGAACTCTCGTTGTTTTTGCCATATTGGCTTTGATAAGAAAAGTTCAAAGGATACAAGCATCTACGTTGTTTTTGGCACAGAACTCTCGTGGTTTTTGCCATATTGGCTTTGATAAGAAAAGCTCAAAGGATAGAAGCATCTACGTTGTTTTTGGCAACGAGAGTTCTGTGGCCCATTAAAGACTTTAGTCTTTAAAGGGCCACAGAACTCTCGTTGTTTTTGCCATATTGGCTTTGATAAGAAAAGCTCAAAGGATAGAAGCATCTACGTTGTTTTTGGCACAGAACTCTCGTTGTTTTTGCCATATTGGCTTTGATAAGAAAAGTTCAAAGGATACAAGCATCTACGTTGTTTTTGGCACAGAACTCTCATTGTTATTGCCATATTGGCTTGATAAGAAAAGCTCAAAGGATACAAGCATCTACGTTGTTTTTGGCACAGAACTCTCATTGTTATTGCCATTTTGGCTTTGATAAGAAAAGCTCAAAGGATACAAGCATCTTCGTTGTTTTTGGCAATGAGAGTTCTGTGGCCCTTTAAAGACTAAAGTCTTTAAAAGGCCACAGAACTCTCGTTGTTTTTGACATATTGGCTTTGATAATTAAAGCTCAAAGGGTAGAAGCATCTACGTTGTTTTTGGCAACGAGAGTTCTGTGGCCCTTTAAAGACTTTAGTCTTTAAAGGGCCACAGAACTCTCGTTGTTTTTGCCATATTGGCTTTGATAAGAAAAGTTCAAAGGATAGAAGCATCTACGTTGTTTTTGGCACAGAACTCTCGTTGTTTTTGCCATATTGGCTTTGATAAGAAAATTTCAAAGTATAGAAGCATCTACGTTGTTTTTGGCAACGAGAGTTCAGTGGCCCTTTAAAGACTTTAGTCTTTAAAGGGCCACAGAACTCTCGTTGTTTTTGACATATTGGCTTTGATAAGAAAAGCTCAAAGATAGAAGTATCTACGTTGTTTTTGGCAACGAGAGTTCTGTGGCCCGCAAAAGACTAAAGTCTTTAAAGGGCCACAGAACTCTCGTTGTTTTTGCCATATTGGCTTTGATAAGAAAAGCTAAAAGGATAGAAGCATCTACGTTGTTTTTGCCATATTGGCTTTGATAAGAAAAGCTCAAAGGATAGAAGCATCTACGTTGTTTTTGGCATAGAACTCTCGTTGTTTTTGCTATATTGGCTTTGATAAGAAAAGTTCAAAGGATACAAGCATCTACGTTGTTTTTGGCACAGAACTCTCATTGTTATTGCCATATTGGCTTGATAAGAAAAGCTCAAAGGATACAAGCATCTACGTTGTTTTTGGCACAGAACTCTCATTGTTATTGCCATTTTGGCTTTGATAAGAAAAGCTCAAAGGATAGAAGCATCTACGTTGTTTTTGGCAACGAGAGTTCTGTGGCCCTTTAAAGACTTTAGTTGTCTTTAGAACTCTCGTTGTTTTTGCCATATTGGCTTTGATAAGAAAAGCTCAGAGGATAGAAGCATCTACGTTGTTTTTGGAAACTTTAGTCTTTAAAGGGCCACAGAACTGTCGTTGTTTTTGCATATTGGCTTTGATAAGAAAAGCTAAAAGGATAGAAGCATCTACGTTGTTTTTGCCATATTGGCTTTGATAAGAAAAGCTCAAAGGATAGAAGCATCTACGTTGTTTTTGGCAACGAGAGTTCTGTGGCCGTTTGAAGACTTTAGTCTTGAAAGGGCCACAGAACTCTCGTTGTTTTTGCCATATTGGCTTTGATAAGAAAAGCTCAAAGGATAGAAGCATCTACGTTGTTTTTGGCACAGAACTCTCGTTGTTTTTGCCATATTGGCTTTGATAAGAAAAGCTCAAATAATAGAAGCATCTACGTTGTTTTTGGCAACGAGAGCTCTGTGGCCCTTTAAAGATTAAAGTCTTTAAAGGGACACAGAACTCTCGTTGTTTTTGCCATATTGGCTTTGATAAGAAAAGCTCAAAGGATAGAAGCATCTACGTTGTTTTTGGCCAAAGAACTCTCCTTGTTTTTGCCATATTGGCTTTGATAATTAAAGCTCAAAGGGTAGAAGCATATACGTTGTTTTTGGCAACGAGAGCTCTGTGGCCCTTTAAAGATTAAAGTCTTTAAAGGGACACAGAACTCTCGTTGTTTTTGCCATACTGGCTTTGATAAGAAAATCTCAAAGGAAAGAAGCATCTACGTTGTTTTTGGCAACGAGAGCTCTGTGGCCCTTTAAAGATTAAAGTCTTTAAAGGGACAAAGAACTCTCGTTGTTTTTGCCATATTGGCTTTGATAAGAAAAGCTCAAAGGATAGAAGCATCTACGTTGTTTTTGGCAACTAAAGTCTTTAAAGGGCCACAGAACTCTCGTTGTTTTTCCCATAGTGGCTTTGATAAGAAAAGCTCAAATAATAGAAGCATCTACGTTGTTTTTGGCCAAAGAACTCTCGTTGTTTTTGCCATATTGGCTTTGATAAGAAAAGCTCAAAGGATAGAAACATCTACCTTGTTTTTGGCCAAAGAACTCTCGTTGTTTTTGCCATATTGGCTTTGATAAGAAAAGTTCAAAGGATAAAAGCATCTACGTTGTTTTTGGCACAGAACTCTCATTGTTATTGCCATATTGGCTTTGATAAGAAAAGCTCAAAGGATACAAGCATCTACGTTGTTTTTGGCACAGAACTCTCATAGTTATTGCCATTTTGGCTTTGATAAGAAAAGCTCAAAGGATAGAAGCATCTACGTTGTTTTTGGCAACGAGGGTTCTGTGGCCCTTTGAAGACTTTAGTCTTGAAAGGGCCACAGAACTCTCGTTGTTTTTGCCATATTGGCTTTGATAAGAAAAGCTCAAAGGATAGAAGCATCTACGTTGTTTTTGGCAACTAAAGTCTTTAAAGGGCCACAGAACTCTCGTTGTTTTTGCCATATTGGCTTTGATAAGAAAAGCTCAAAGGATAGAAGCATCTACGTTGTTTTTGGAACGAGAGTTCTGTGGCCATTTAAGACTTTAGTCTTGAAAGGGCCACAGAACTCTCGTTGTTTTTCCATATTGGCTTTGATAAGAAAAGCTCAAAAAATAGAAGCATCTACGTTGTTTTTGGCAACGAGAGTTCTGTGGCCCTTTCAAGACTTTAGTCTTGAAAGGGCCACAGAACTCTCGTTGTTTTTGCCATATTGGCTTTGATAAGAAAAGCTCAAAGGAAAGAAGCATCTACGTTGTTTTTGGCAACGAGAGCTCTGTGGCCCTTTCAAGACTTTAGTCTTGAAAGGGCCACAGAACTCTCGTTGTTTTTGCCATATTGGCTTTGATAAGAAAAGCTCAAAGGATAGAAGCATCTACGTTGTTTTTGGCCAAAGAACTCTCATTGTTTTTGCCATATTGGCTTTGATAAGAAAAGCTCAAAGGATAGAAGCATCTACTTTGTTTTTGGCAATGAGAGTTCTGTGGCCCTTTGAGGACTTTAGTCTTGAAAGGGCCACAGAAATCTCGTTGTTTTTGCCATATTGGCTTTGATAAGAAAAGCTCAAAGGATAGAAGCATCTACATTGTTTTTGGCAACGAGAGTTCTGTGGCCCTTTAAGAATTTAGTCTTGAAAGGGCCACAGAACTCTCGTTGTTTTTGCCATATTGGCTTTGATAAGAAAAGCTCAAAGGAAAGAAGCATCTACGTTGTTTTTGGCAACGAGAGCTCTGTGGCCCTTTAAATATTAAAGTCTTTAAAGGGACACAGAACTCTCGTTGTTTTTGCCATATTGGCTTTGATAAGAAAAGCTCAAAGGATAGAAGCATCTACGTTGTTTTTGGCCAAAGAACTCTCGTTGTTTTTGCCATATTGGCTTTGATAAGTAAAGCTCAAAGGAAAGAAGCATCTATGTTATTTTTGGCAACGGGAGATCTGTGGCACTTTATAGACTTTAGTCTTTAAAGGGCCACAGAACTGTCGTTGTTTTTGCATATTGGCTTTGATAAGAAAAGCTAAAAGGATAGAAGCATCTACGTTGTTTTTGCCATATTGGCTTTGATAAGAAAAGCTCAAAGGATAGAAGCATCTACGTTGTTTTTGGCAACTAAAGTCTTTAAAGGGCCACAGAACTCTCGTTGTTTTTGCCATATTGGCTTTGATAAGAAAAGCTCAAATAATAGAAGCATCTACGTTGTTTTTCGCAACGAGAGCTCTGTGGCCCTTTAAAGATTAAAGTCTTTAAAGGGACACAGAACTCTCGTTGTTTTTGCCATATTGGCTTTGTTAAGAAAAGCTCAAAGGATAGAAGCATCTACGTTGTTTTTGGCCAAAGAACTCTCCTTGTTTTTGCCATATTGGCTTTGATAATTAAAGCTCAAAGGGTAGAAGCATCTACGTTGTTTTTGGCAACGAGAGCTCTGTGGCCCTTTAAAGATTAAAGTCTTTAAAGGGACAAAGAACTCTCGTTGTTTTTGCCATATTGGCTTTGATAAGAAAAGCTCAAAGGATAGAAGCATCTACGTTGTTTTCGGCAACGAGAGCTCTGTGGCCCTTTAAAGATTAAAGTCTTTAAAGGGACAAAGAACTCTCGTTGTTTTTGCCATATTGGCTTTGATAAGAAAAGCTCAAAGGATAGAAGCATCTACGTTGTTTTCGGCCAAAGAACTCTCGTTGTTTTTGCCATATTGGCTTTGATAAGAAAAGCTCAAAGGATAGAAGCATCTACGTTGTTTTTGGCAACTAAAGTCTTTAAAGGGCCACAGAACTCTCTTTGTTTTTGCCATATTGGCTTTGATAAGAAAAGCTCAAAGGATAGAAACATCTACGTTGTTTTTGGCCAAAGAACTCTCGTTGTTTTTGCCATATTGGCTTTGATAAGAAAAGCTCAAAGGATAGAAGCATCTACGTTGTTTTTGGCAACGAGAGTTCTGTGGCCCTTTGAGGACTTTAGTCTTGAAAGGGCCACAGAAATCTCGTTGTTTTTGCCATATTGGCTTTGATAAGAAAAGCTCAAAGGATAGAAGCATCTTCGTTGTTTTTGGCAATGAGAGTTCTGTGGCCCTTTAAAGACTAAAGTCTTTAAAAGGCCACAGAACTCTCGTTGTTTTTGACATATTGGCTTTGATAATTAAAGCTCAAAGGGTATAAGCATCTACGTTGTTTTTGGCAACGAGAGTTCTGTGGCCCTTTAAAGACTTTAGTCTTTAAAGGGCCACAGAACTCGCGTTGTTTTTGCCATATTGGCTTTGATAAGAAAAGCTCAAAGGATAGAAGCATCTACGTTGTTTTTGGCACAGAACTCTCGTTGTTTTTGCCATATTGGCTTTGATAAGAAAAGCTCAAAGGATAGAAGCATCTACGTTGTTTTTGGCACAGAACTCTCGTTGTTTTTGCCATATTGGCTTTGATAAGAAAAGTTCAAAGGATACAAGCATCTACGTTGTTTTTGGCACAGAACTCTCATTGTTATTGCCATATTGGCTTGATAAGAAAAGCTCAAAGGATACAAGCATCTACGTTGTTTTTGGCACAGAACTCTCATTGTTATTGCCATTTTGGCTTTGATAAGAAAAGCTCAAAGGATACAAGCATCTTCGTTGTTTTTGGCAATGAGAGTTCTGTGGCCCTTTAAAGACTAAAGTCTTTAAAAGGCCACAGAACTCTCGTTGTTTTTGACATATTGGCTTTGATAATTAAAGCTCAAAGGGTAGAAGCATCTACGTTGTTTTTGGCAACGAGAGTTCTGTGGCCCTTTAAAGACTTTAGTCTTTAAAGGGCCACAGAACTCTCGTTGTTTTTGCCATATTGGCTTTGATAAGAAAAGCTCAAAGGATAGAAGCATCTACGTTGTTTTTGGCACAGAACTCTCGTTGTTTTTGCCATATTGGCTTTGATAAGAAAAGTTCAAAGGATACAAGCATCTACGTTGTTTTTGGCACAGAACTCTCATTGTTACTGCCATATTGGCTTGATAAGAAAAGCTCAAAGGATACAAGCATCTACGTTGTTTTTGGCACAGAACTCTCATTGTTATTGCCATTTTGGCTTTGATAAGAAAAGCTCAAAGGATAGAAGCATCTACGTTGTTTTTGGCAACGAGAGTTCTGTGGCCCCTTAAAGACTTTAGTCTTTAAAGGGCCACAGAACTCTCGTTGTTTTTGCCATATTGGCTTTGATAAGAAAAGCTCAAAGGATAGAAGCATCTACGTTGTTTTTGGCAACGAGAGTTCTGTGGCCCTTTAAAGACTTTAGTCTTTAAAGGGCCACAGAACTCTCGTTGTTTTTGCCATATTGGCTTTGATAAGAAAAGCTCAAGGATAGAAGTATCTAAGTTGTTTTTGGCAACGAGAGTTCTGTGGCCCTTTAAAGACTAAATTCTTTAAAGGGCCACAGAACTGTCGTTGTTTTTGCATATTGGCTTTGATAAGAAAAGCTAAAAGGATAGAATCATCTACGTTGTTTTTGCCATATTGGCTTTGATAAGAAAAGCTCAAAGGATAGAAGCATCTACGTTGTTTTTGGCGTAGAACTCTCGTTGTTTTTGCTATATTGGCTTTGATAAGAAAAGTTCAAAGGATACAAGCATCTACGTTGTTTTTGGCACAGAACTCTCATTGTTATTGCCATATTGGCTTGATAAGAAAAGCTCAAAGGATACAAGCATCTACGTTGTTTTTGGCACAGAACTCTCATTGTTATTGCCATTTTGGCTTTGATAAGAAAAGCTCAAAGGATAGAAGCATCTACGTTGTTTTTGGCAACGAGAGTTCTGTGGCCCTTTAAAGACTTTAGTTGTCTTTAGAACTCTCGTTGTTTTTGCCATATTGGCTTTGATAAGAAAAGCTCAGAGGATAGAAGCATCTACGTTGTTTTTGGCAACTTTAGTCTTTAAAGGGCCACAGAACTGTCGTTGTTTTTGCATATTGGCTTTGATAAGAAAAGCTAAAAGGATAGAAGCATCTACGTTGTTTTTGCCATATTGGCTTTGATAAGAAAAGCTCAAAGGATAGAAGCATCTACGTTGTTTTTGGCAACGAGAGTTCTGTGGCCCTTTGAAGACTTTAGTCTTGAAAGGGCCACAGAACTCTCGTTGTTTTTGCCATATTGGCTTTGATAAGAAAAGCTCAAAGGATAGAAGCATCTACGTTGTTTTTGGCACAGAACTCTCGTTGTTTTTGCCATATTGGCTTTGATAAGAAAAGCTCAAATAATAGAAGCATCTACGTTGTTTTTGGCAACGAGAGTTCTGTGGCCCTTTAAAGATTAAAGTCTTTAAAGGGACACAGAACTCTCGTTGTTTTTGCCATATTGGCTTTGATAAGAAAAGCTCAAAGGATAGAAGCATCTACGTTGTTTTTGGCCAAAGAACTCTCCTTGTTTTTGCCATATTGGCTTTGATAATTAAAGCTCAAAGGGTAGAAGCATCTACGTTGTTTTTGGCAACGAGAGCTCTGTGGCCCTTTAAAGATTAAAGTCTTTAAAGGGACAAAGAACTCTCGTTGTTTTTGCCATATTGGCTTTGATAAGAAAAGCTCAAAGGATAGAAGCATCTACGTTGTTTTCGGCAACGAGAGCTCTGTGGCGCTTTAAAGATTAAAGTCTTTAAAGGGACAAAGAACTCTCGTTGTTTTTGCCATATTGGCTTTGATAAGAAAAGCTCAAAGGATAGAAGCATCTACGTTGTTTTTGGCAACTAAAGTCTTTAAAGGGCCACAGAACTCTCGTTGTTTTTCCCATAGTGGCTTTGATAAGAAAAGCTCAAATAATAGAAGCATCTACGTTGTTTTTGGCCAAAGAACTCTCGTTGTTTTTGCCATATTGGCTTTGATAAGAAAAGCTCAAAGGATAGAAACATCTACGTTGTTTTTGGCCAAAGAACTCTCGTTGTTTTTGCCATATTGGCTTTGATAAGAAAAGTTCAAAGGATAAAAGCATCTACGTTGTTTTTGGCACAGAACTCTCATTGTTATTGCCATATTGGCTTTGATAAGAAAAGCTCAAAGGATAGAAGCATCTACGTTGTTTTTGGCAACTAAAGTCTTTAAAGGGCCACAGAACTGTCGTTGTTTTTGCCATATTGGCTTTGATAAGAAAAGCTCAAAGGAAAGAAGCATCTACGTTGTTTTTGGCAACGAGAGTTCTGTGGCCCTTTAAAGATTAAAGTCTTTAAAGGGACAAAGAACTCTCGTTGTTTTTGCCATATTGGCTTTGATAAGAAAAGCTCAAAGGATAGAAGCATCTACGTTGTTTTTGGCAACGAGAGTTCTGTGGCCATTTAAGACTTCAGTCTTGAAAGGGCCACAGAACTCTCGTTGTTTTTCCATATTGGCTGTGAAAAGAAAAGATCAAAAAATAGAAGCATCTACGTTGTTTTTGGCAACGAGAGTTCTGTGGCCCTTTCAAGACTTTAGTCTTGAAAGGGCCCAGAACTCTCGTTGTTTTTGCCATAGTGGCTTTCATAAGAAAAGCTCAAAGGAAAGAAGCATCTACGTTGTTTTTGGCAACGAGAGTTCTGTGGCCCTTTAAAGATTAAAGTCTTTAAAGGGACAAAGAACTCTCGTTGTTTTTGCCATATTGGCTTTGATAAGAAAAGCTCAAAGGATAGAAGCATCTACGTTGTTTTTGGCCAAAGAACTCTCTTTGTTTTTGCCATATTGTGTTTGATAAGAAAAGCTCAAAGGATAGAAGCATCTACGTTGTTTTTGGCAACGAGAGTTCTGTGGCCCTTTGAGGACTTTAGTCTTGAAAGGGCCACAGAAATCTCGTTGTTTTTGCCATATTGGCTTTGATAAGAAAAGCTCAAAGGATAGAAGCATCTTCGTTGTTTTTGGCAATGAGAGTTCTGTGGCCCTTTAAAGACTAAAGTCTTTAAAAGGCCACAGAAAACTCGTTGTTTTTGACATATTGGCTTTGATAATTAAAGCTCAAAGGGTAGAAGCATCTACTTTGTTTTTGGCAACGAGAGTTCTGTGGCCCTTTAAAGACTTTAGTCTTGAAAGGGCCACAGAACTCTCGTTGTTTTTGCAATATTGGCTTTGATAAGAAAAGCTCAAAGAATAGAAGCATCTACGTTGTTTTTGGCATAGAACTCTCGTTGTTTTTGCCATATTGGCTTTGATAAGAAAAGTTCAAAGGATACAAGCATCTACGTTGTTTTTGGCACAGAACTCTCACTGTTATTGCCATATTGGCTTGATAAGAAAAGCTCAAAGGATACAAGCATCTACGTTGTTTTTGGCACAGAACTCTCGTTGTTTTTGCCATATTGGCTTTGATAAGAAAAGCTCAAAGGATAGAAGCATCTACGTTGTTTTTGGCACAGAACTCTCGTTGTTTTTGCCATATTGGCTTTGATAATAAAAGCTCAAAGGATAGAAGCATCTACGTTGTTTTTGGCAACGAGAGTTCTGTGGCCCTTTGAAGACTTTAGTCTTGAAAGGGCCACAGAACTCTCTTTGTTTTTGCCATATTGGCTTTGATAAGAAAAGCTCAAAGGATAGAAACATCTACGTTGTTTTTGGCCAAAGAACTCTCGTTGTTTTTGCCATATTGGCTTTGATAAGAAAAGCTCAAAGGATAGAAGCATCTACGTTGTTTTTGGCAACGAGAGTTCTGTGGCCCTTTGAGGACTTTAGTCTTGAAAGGGCCACAGAAATCTCGTTGTTTTTGCCATATTGGCTGTGATAAGAAAAGCTCAAAGGATAGAAGCATCTTCGCTGTTTTTGGCAATGAGAGTTCTGTTGCCCATTAAAGAATAAAGTATTTAAAAGGCCACAGAACTCTCGTTGTTTTTGACAAATTGGCTTTTATAATTAAAACTCAAAGGGTAGAAGCAACTACGTTGTTTTTGGCAACGAGAGTTCTGTGGCCCTTTAAAGACTTTAGTCTTTAAAGGGCCACAGAACTCTCGTTGTTTTTGCCATATTGGCTTTGATAAGAAAAGCTCAAAGGATAGAAGCATCTACGTTGTTTTTGCCATATTGGCTTTTATAAGAA
>NW_027131877.1:0-30613 GCF_026122565.2 Emydura macquarii macquarii
AGATTTTCAAAGTCAGCTAGAAGATTTGGTTCTCCAATTCCTGTTAATTTTAATGCAGAGTATGTGCGCCTATCCTTTAGACAGCTTTGAAAATATCAGCCTGAAAGCATGTCCAAGACAGCTAGATGCTTTTAGGAGCACTTCTATGATTGGTAGAGCTCCAGATATACAGGTAGGGCTCTACGCGGAAGGAGAGAGACAGACTCTCACATAAGCCACATAAGAGCCACGTGGATGAATTTGTAGACATGTTTCAATGCTCACCCACATGCTACTTTTGCAGATACAGCACATCAACGTGCAGTTGTCTGACCCCCTCTCAGTTTCCTCAGAGCCCCTTTCACCTCCTTGTTCCTCAGTGTGTAGATGACCGGGTTCAGCATGGGTGCTACCACATCGGCAGAGATCTGCAGAGCAGTTGCCACCACTTTGTTCATCTGTGGCAGCATGTAAACCAGGGCGCAGGGCCCAAAGAACAGCGTCACCACCGTCAGATGTGAGGCGCAAGTGGAGGCTGCTTTGTGTCGCCCTTCGGCTGAGTTCATCTTCAGGATAGAGTAGACGATGCGGACGTAGGATAGGAGAATGAGGAAGAAGCAGGTCGTGGGCAGCAGGCCATTATTGGAGAAGCTCACGGTCTCGATGATGTACGTGTCCGCGCAGGCCAGCATGGCCACAGGGAAGATGTCACAGAAGTAATAGTCCACCACATTGGGCCCGCAGTAGGGCAGGGTGAAGGTCAGACTGGTGAGAATAGTGGCCTGAACGGAGCTGGTGATCCAGGTGCCGGCAGCCAGGCTGGCGCACACCCTCCATTTCATGATGATCAGGTAGTGCAGCGGTTGGCAGATGGCCATGTACCTGTCAAAGGCCATGACGGTGCAGAGCAGGCCCTCGGTGCAGCCTAGGAACTGGTAGAAGAAGACCTGGGACATGCAGCCACCCAGCGAGATGGTTCTACTCTTGGCCCAGAGATTGACCAGCAATTTAGGGGTGCTGATCGAGGCAAATCCAAGGTCTACCACAGAGAGATTGCAGAGGAAGAAGTACATGGGGGTGTGTAGGTGGGAGTCAGCGAGGATGGCTGATAAAATGAGCAGGTTGCCCAGGAGGGTGCAGAGGTAGAAAGTTAAGAAGCTGATGAAAAGGATGGTCTCCTGGCCTTTGGTGCTGGGGATCCCTAACAGAATGAATTCAAACACCACAGTGCGATTCTCCATTTCCATGCGAGACGGGGTCGTTCCTGGAAGCACAGAGATAATGCAGCCAGATTAGCAATCTCAATAAATTATGGTTTGTTTTTCTTTAGCAAACTACAGTTTAATCTACAAGAGTAAACCTTTCTAACCATCGTAAATTCAGTGAAAGTGAGTGGAGAATCAGGACTCTAATATTTCATTAATTCTATTTGATGCTACTCAATTTGATATTCCTTTCTTCTTTTCCATTCAACCATTTTCTATCTATTCAGTTCTTATAGATCATACTAGGAAGAAGTACATGGGGGTGTGCAGGTGGGAGTCACTGAGGATGGATTATAAAATGAGCGGGTTCAGAGGTAGAAAGCTAAGACGACAATGAAGAGGATGGTCTGAAGGCCATCAGTGTTGGGGAATCCTAAGAGGATGAAATGAGTCGCCACAGTGCGGTTGACCAACCCCACAATGGACTCATTCCTGGGGTAGGGGAGAGAAATAATGCCAATAAGATAGTGAAACAAAAAAACATAACATCCTTTTTATACCTTCTATGCTCACCCTGC
This sequence comes from Emydura macquarii macquarii, assembly GCF_026122565.2. NCBI lineage: Eukaryota > Metazoa > Chordata > Testudines > Chelidae > Emydura > Emydura macquarii. The sequence goes on from NW_027131877.1 coordinate 1,763, forward strand.
CTTTCACTGCCTCCGCTTTACTGCATGTCACCCCATTACTGCCTTTCATTCATAGTAGTTTATATTTACATCATTCTCATACCAGTTGAGTTCAAGTCATCACTGTACAGTGCAGAACTCAGAAAGAGAAAATGTCTGCCTTCAAGATATTACAACCCAAAGATGAACAGACAAAGGGGATGTCCTACTCCATTCTACTCTATTCCAGTTTCTTCTCTTCTCTCTTCTCCTGTTCTAATTTCGTCATCTCTATTCTATGCAGGCTGTTACCCATCTTTATCACCACAGCATCTTAGATTCTGCCAGTGCTGGATTAGGGGATGTGACCAACGTTTGTCATATGTGGTTTGTTCTTTCACTCATCTTCTCTGTAGAGGGATTATTGTGTGTGCAGTGGAATACTTTGTTTTGGCAGGGATTCATTTTTATCTGTGTAGGTGCTGCTCTGTGTTTGTGTTAAAGGAGAGGGTGAGGGTGCACAAACAAACAAATGAATCTGGTGAAGAATTGTCCCAGCTTTAATTATATGAATTTTTGGAGGTTTATATGCGGGTAAGAGAGACAGGGAAAAGGAAAAAAAAGGAGTAGGGACAACTTGTCATTTGCTCAGCCATGATCAGCAGGCTGCGTTCTGTGAATATCAATAATTATCATAATATCATTGTGTATAAATTTAAGGTCAGATTTGAAGGACAATAATGAAGTGTCTATTTGCATTTTCTCAGGGAACTTTCCCCATGCATGAGAGGTGCTGTTGGAAGGGAGAAGGGGCCGTGTTGGGTTATCACCTGCTGGCTACACTACACAGCTTACAGCAGTGTCTCTGTAGTACTGCTAGTACGGAGAGGCTAAGCCGATGGGACAGAGCTATACCGTCACGTTAAATACTCCAGCCCCCGGGAGCAGCAATGGCTATGTCAGTGGGAGAAGCTCTCCCATCAACACAGAGTTGTCCACACCAGCACTTAGGTCAGTGTAACTTACGCTGGCTTATTCAGCCCCCTGGATAACGTAACCTATACCGTCCTTAGCTGTTGTGTGTACATAGCCACACAGAGATTAATGGAGAGAGGGAGATAAATGATACACAGCCAAAAGAGAGAAACAGGCAGACAGGTACTACAGAGAGACGCACGGACAGATGGATGGACGGATTTTTCTGTAAAGAAAATATTTGGGTGAGATCATCCTTGAGTGAGGCAGAGACTGACAGATTTCAAGACAGGAAGAGACTGAGGCACAGAGAGAAAATCTTTACCAGACCAGATGTCTTACACTGGCTGCATTGGGAGAGGACGATCCAGCTGAATGGAATTTTCCTCTTCCCCCTGACCGTGACTCCTGTGTAGAAGCGTCCAGATTTCTCATCCAAAACAGCACATCACACAGGAGAGGTGCCCGGTCTGTGCTCTTGTTATCCAGCCTGCAGACCTCATCATCTCCGAAGGTAGCCAGGGATGTCCACAGCCTATCGCCACAGGCTGCTGCAGAGCCCCAGAGCTTTTTCACAGCTTCCCACAGCCTTTAGACTGTCCATGGTCTTTAAATCACCCAAGGTCCCTTTGGGACCCGGTCTCTCAATCCCCTCCAGTCTCCTGCTCTGAGACCTCAGCAGAGTCACCAATTAACTGAGATTCTGCATCATTTTAGAGGACAGTCATACACCCCCAGGACCAGCTGCTCAGCTGGCATAAATAAGGGTAGCAGTATTAACCTGAAAGGGCTGGATCCTCATTTCCACCAGGCTGCAGTTTCTCCTCTCACTCAGCATGATCTGAATCCTGAGTAACTCCATTGGGTTCAATGGGGCTGATTCCTCTCTGTCACTCACCCTGGTGGTTTAAATCAGCACTAAGTCCATTGGACTCAAAGGAGCTATGTAGATTTACACCAGCTGAGAATCTAACCCATAAATGATGAGGGGACATGGGACGTTAATTCTCATCTAGTCTCTCCTGCTGTGTCACACAAACCAGCAAACTTGACCCAGGCATTTGAAACAATAGGTAACTGGGCCCGGTGTTCAGCTAGTGGTCTCTGTTGCAAACAGAGCTTTTTCCTTAGTTTGAATAAGCCGTTGCTCCTGTGCCCCCTTCTGTCTCTTTGTGCACCTGGATGTATTCATGCAGTTGTCTGATTATCTGTGAGGGTGAAAGTGGACCGCATATGTCCCGTGCACCACTTGGGATCACCTTTTGCTATCCAGTACAGACTGGCAGTATTGTGGTCCCTAGCAACTCCCAGGAAGATCATGGCCCCAATGTTGTGGGTGCTGCTCAGACACCGAGTGAGACAGTTCCTGCCTTTGAGAGTTCACAAACATAGGAAGGGTTACCTGCGCATTTTACAAAGGAGAACTGAGGCACTGAGCATTAGAGGGTGAGATTTTCAAAGAAGCCAGGCTCCCAAAACTCATTCTAGTGCAATGCGCTTTGGGCTCCTAACTCCTATTGGCTTTCTTGAAAATCTCAGACTGATTGAATTGTCTGAGGTCACAAAAGGAGTGTGTGAAAGAGCCAGGAAATGTGACCCAGCGGTCTAGGATTCCAGTCTGAGCATTACCCCCAACACCATCCCTTCTCTTTCCACTGGGTTGAGCATCACTCTGTCTTGCTGGGTCCCAGGCATGTTCTCTTACCCAGCCCTTTGCACAACCAGTGTTCGTGGGGGGAAAGGATCTTTAGAGAATTAAGGTTGATTTAACTTAACAAAGCTGCTCCTTCACTAGCCATTTAAGGCTCATCTTGCACCTCTACTGTGCCTCAATGCTAAAGGCTTAGCAGTGGTTAGCTACATCACTGGCATGCCCTGTAACCTAAACCAGTCCATAGACCCCACACACAGAGAGTGTGACAGAGCCAGGGAAGCAGGGTGTGTTAGGGGTTTGTCAGCACTGAGCTCCTGGATCTGTTTATTGCTGCCATAGCAGAGCAGTGTCAGTAAGGCCCTTTGCAATTCTTTTCATCACTGTCATTTCTTGCTCTTCCTGTGGTGGGCATCTTATTTGGGAGCCGGACTGAAGTGGCAGAAGGCAGAAGTTATCATTAGTCTCTGTAGACAGATTATCCCAGCTCAGTCATAACATACCAGGACGTGCAGTCACCTTTGGGGTTAATTAAAATGCAGGTGTTCTAATGAATGCCCAGGGGGGCCTTTATCACTGGGCTGGGTAGCAGCTCCCCAGTTACTCTTGGCTGGCGCCAGCTGAGTTCCATGTGTTATTGCCGTGAACAGCAGGGCCGGAGCTGCATTTTACTCTTTTTATTTATATTCTCACTGTTCTGATGAGAGGCGGCTGGGACCTGCTGATGGTGGGCAGAGGGCACAGTTCAAAGACACGCACCCACTCTGCTCTCAGCTGCCCCTCCCTGCAGCTCCCACAGCAAAGTGTTTGCTTCTCCGTCTCCCCACAGCCGCACCTTGCAGCCTGCTCCAGGAGCCACTGGACAGGGAGGGGGTCTGGCCATCAAACACTGGCAGAAATCTGCACAGTCACCTGACCCCTCCTCCCCCACCCTGGGTCGCCTCTGATTCTTATCATTGGTATTTTGGTAGGACCTACAGACTGGAACTCAGATGTGGGCCCCTTTCTGCTGGGTGTTGCACAGACACATAGTAAGAGACTGTCACTGTCTGAAATGGATACACAGTAAATGGATTAGAGAGACAAGGGATTTAATGATGCCTGTTTAACAGATGGGTAAACTGAGGCACAAAACAATTCAGTGAGTTACTCAAGGTCAAATAGGGAATCTTCCACAGAACCTGTACTTGAACCCAGATCTCCTGTGTCCCACTACTTTCTCTTAGCCAAAAGATAATGCTTTGTAAATAATCCCATGGCTCTTTAAATGTAGGTGTGTTGAGCTGATACAGTTCTCAGTTACTAAACACTATAGCAACTTGCTCTCCCTCCATTTCCCTCTGGAGCCATCCAGTGCCCAGGGCCTGGAGGTCAATGCAGCTTTCCCATTGTCCATCAGAAGTTACAGCCGCTTTTAGAGTCAATGTGCACAGCTGTGCACCTCTCTTCCATTCCAAGTTCTCTTTGTTTTGTCGCCCTCTTCTGGGTTTGTGGCTGTTTGGAAATTGGTTTCCTGGACAACGGCAAAGAAACAATAGAGAAAATTCAGGCTGAGCCCTGGCAGTGCAAAGGGGAGCTGCAGTGCAGGGAATGGTGAAGGCAACTCAGGAGGGGGCGCTCCTCCCTCAGTCAGGGCTGTTTTTAATGCTGGGATGTTGTGGTAGTGTGGACTGTCGTGCAGGGAAAAGGGCAAGTGGCATGGCTCACATTATCTGCCTTGGGTTCCTTTCCTTTTTTTATTTTAATTGTTTTTTTTATTTATGGGCAGAATCCCACTTCATAGGAACTGATGACAATTCACAAAAATATTATTTTTCTTTTGTAGAAGGCCATTAGAGGGTAATGGGCACTGCACCCACACCGGTGAGAGACAGACCCTGCCCCAAAGAGCTTACAAGAGAAATGGGTGGGAGAAAAGAGTGATTTGAACCACAATGCCTCAGGTGGAGAACTGAGCCCCAGACAGATTAAGTCACTTGTCTAACTTCTGATATCACACTTCCACTTTAGGATGGAAATTTCAAAGGGGCCTGAAGGGAACTAGTTTTCCAATTGCCACAGACTTATAATTTGCTTGGGTGCTTGGAAATCACAGCCTCAAAGCCCAACTCTTTTTCCTCTCATGATTTTGCTGTTTTGTTCAATTTCACTTTTTATTTGCCAGTCTCATAAATGCGTCCAGTCCTCTCCACACACTGGTTTGAAGGTTTATTTTTAATTTGCACACATAGACAAAGCTAAGGCAACTTAGAGACAAGTGCCAATAAAAGAGCTGAGAATGGGAAACAGGAAAAAATCCTCATTTGAGTCCCAGGTTTTAGTTTCATACACAATGAATGTTGCTCAAAATTCAAGTGCAACGGATGCAGAAGACACAAATACATACAGAGCACAAGCCCAAAACACAGTGCATGTGACGAGTGTAGAGTTCTCGCCTCCGTTAAACCATCTGTTAGCTTTTTTCTTCCTTTTTTCTTTATCTTTCTAGCTCTGTCTGAGTACAGGGTAAAATGTACAAAACCACCCAAGTGACATAGGAGAGTAAGTCTCATTTTCAAAAGCCATTAAGGAGTCCAGTTCTCACTGACATTCAGGGGAACATAGGCTCCCAACAGCCAGATTTTCAATGGTGCAGATAGACACATAGTGGGATTTTCAAGTGGATCCTGGTGGTTAGGCCCCGATTTTTGTTACAGTTCAGGGCAACTGCACCTGCATTTTCCCTTAATGGTCCAGCAAGGACCAACACTCTCAGCTTCTAGGTATTAAAACTCATTCAGTAAGTTTTATCCAGAACATTGCAGGAAATGGCTGTCTGTCCCCCTTTTAACAATCTGGCCCCAGACATCTAACTCTGGTTGATTTCAAGGCGGGTTAGGTGCCTGCGGGTTTCTGAAAATCCTGCCAGGTGTCTAAATATGCTCTGGCCTAACGTCTAGATTTACAAAGGGGTTTATGTGCCTAGTGGAATTTACTAAGGCTTTTAAATAGGTCAGGTGCCAACTCCCATTGCAAGTAAACGGGAGGCTGGTGGCTGACTCACTCAAGGTGCTCTTCAAAACCCTCTTAGGTAATTAAATGCCTTTGAAATCTGGTCCTCAGGAGCCTCAATCCCAGGAACTTTCAGTGAGATTTAGGCCTGGTCTACACTTACCTTAAAATTTGGCGTCAGTCGATGGGAGTTACACAAGCTACGCAGAGTAGATTGCGTAACGCCCGTCAACTTCTTAACTTCTGTTGTGCACGGCGTCTTCATTGCGCCACAGTACTTGAAGGGGTCATTTTCACAAGTCGACTTCCACATCGATTGAGCGGGTCCTCACTGACCGCTCAATCGATCCGGAAAGATCGATTTGATGGCGGCGAATGTGCAGCCGTCAGTGAAGACGTATATTAGACTGCTAAATGCCTCCATCACTTCTGATGGGGCTGGGTTGGTCCTGCTTTGAGCAGGGGGCTGGACTAGATGACCTCCTGAGGTCCCTTCCAACCGTGTTCTTCTATGATTCTATGAAAATGGTATTTACATTCCTAAATCCCTGAGGTGGTTTTGAAAATTTTACCACAAATCCATTGAACTTCAGGACCTGCTGAAAACCCATCTGTTCTCCCAAGATTGTTAGGCAGCTCTCTAACACAGCTTCCTGCTGACATGTGGTTTCTGCCAGATGATGAAGAGATTTTTTTTCTTCCCTTTCTTGAGTTTGAAGAAGATGCTGCCCTGGCTTCTGTAGATTTGTGCAATGAGGCTAAGTCTTTCAAAGTCAGCTATGAGATTTGAATCTCAAAATTCAAGTGCAATGGATGCAGAAGACACAATACATACATAGCACAAGCCCAAAACACAGTGTGTGTGATGAGTGTAAAGTTCTCACATCCATTAAACCTTCTTTTAGCTTTTTTTCTTCCTTTTTTATTTATCTTTCTAGCTCTGTCTGAGTACAGGGTAAAGTTTAGAAAACCACACAAGTGACTTAGGAGAGTAAGTCTTATTTTCAAAAGCCATTAAGAAGTCCAGTTCTCACTGACATTCAGTGGGACGTAGGCTCCCAACAGCCAGATTTTCAAAGGTGCAGATAGGCACATAGTGGGATTTTCAAATGGATCCTAGTGTTTATGCCAAGGTTTTTGTTACAGTTCAGGGCAACCGTACCTGCGTTTTCCCTTAATGGTCCAGCAAGGGTCAAGGCTGTCAGCTTCCAGCTTCGTAGCTGTTGCCTTTCTTGGGTGGAAATCCACATCTCTTTCCTTGCTGATGGGGGTCTTCACAATAAGACACGCACATCTGCATTTTTAATACAATACAAGTCAACTTCCTCATCGATTGAATGGGTCTTCACTGACGGCTGAGTTGATCCGCATAGATCGATCTGAGGGTGGCAAATTTGCCACCGTCAGCGAAGATGTACCCTTAGACTCCTAAATGGCTCTATCACTTCTAATGGGGCTGAGGTTGGTCCTGATTTGAGCAGAGGGCTGGACTAGACGACTTATTGGGGTCCCTTCCAACTCTATTCTTCTATTATTCTGTGAAAATGGGATTTAGGTTCCTAAATCACTGAGGTGGTTTTTTGAAAATGTTATCATAAATCCAAAAAACTCAGCTGTTCTCCCAGGATCGTTAGGCAGCTCTCGAGCACAGCTTCCTGCTGACATGTGGTTTGTGCCAGATGATGACGAGAATTTCTTAATTCCCTTTCCTGAGTTTGCAGAAGATGCTGCCCTGGCTTCTGTAGATTTGTGCAATGAGGCTGAGACTTTCAAAGTCAGCTACCAGATTTGGATCTCCAATTCCTATTAATTGTAATACAGACTGAGAGTGCCTGTCCCTTAGGCAGCTTTGAACATGTCAGCCTTAAAACATGTCCAAGACAGCTAGACGCTTTTAGCAACACTTTTATGATTTGTAGAGCTCCAGATAGATAGCTGGGACTGTATGGGGAAGGAGAGAGACAGCCTCTCACAGATGCCACATAAGAGCCACGCTGATGTATTTGTAGACATATTTCAATGCTCACCCACATGCTACTTCTGCAGATGCAGCACATCAACGTGCAGACATGTGACCCCCTCTCAGTTTCCTCAGAGCCCCTTTCACCTCCTTGTTCCTCAGTGTGTAGATGACCGGGTTCAGCATGGGCGTTACCACATCAGCAGAGATCTGCAGGGCGGTCGCCACCATTTTGCTCAGCCGTGGCTGCGTATAGATGATGGCACAGGGCCCAAAGAACAGCGTCACCACCGTCAGATGTGAGGCGCAAGTGGAGGCTGCTTTGCGTCGCCCTTCGGCTGAGTTCATCTTCAGGATAGAGTAGACGATGCGGACGTAGGACAGGAGGATGAGGAGGAAGCAGGTCATGGGCACTAGGACAATATTGATGAAGCTCATGGTCTCGATGATGTACGTGTCCGCGCAGGCCAGCTTGGTCACCGGGAAGATGTCACAGAAGTAATAGTCCACCACATTGGGCCCGCAGTAAGGCAGCGTGAAGGTCAGACTGGTGAGAATAGTGGCCTGAACGGAGCTGGTGATCCAGGTGCCGGCAGCCAAGATGGCGCACACCCTCCAGTTCATGATGATCAGGTAGTGCAGCGGGTGGCAGATGGCCATGTACCTGTCAAAGGCCATGACTGTGCAGAGCAGTTCCTCGGTGCCGCCTAGGAAGTGGAAGAAGAAGACCTGGGACATGCAGCCACCCAATGAGATGGTTCTACTCTTGGTCCAGAGACTGACCAGGAATTTAGGGGTGCTGATCGAGGCAAATCCAAGGTCCACCACAGAGAGATTGCAGAGGAAGAAGTACATGGGGGTGTGCAGGCGGGAGTCAACGAGGATGGCTGATAAAATGAGGAGGTTGCCCAGGAAGGTGCAGAGGTAGAAAGTTAAGAAGCTGATGAAAAGGATGATCTCATGGCCTTTGGTGTTGGGGATCCCGAACAGAATGAATTCAAACACCACAGTGCGATTCTCCATTTCCAAGCGAGACAAGGTCATTCCTGGAAGCAGAGAGATAATGCAGCCAGATTAGTAATCTCAATAAATTATGGTTTGTTTATTCCTTAGCACACTACAACTTAATCTATAAGGGTAAACCTTTCTAACCATCATAAGTTTGGTGAAAGTGAGAGGAGAATCAGGACTCTAATATTTCATCAATTCTATTTGGTGCTACTCAATTTAATTTTCCTGTCTTCTTTTCCATTCAACCATCTTTTATCTATTCAGTTCTTATAGATCATACTAGGAAGAAGTACATGGGGGTGTGCAGGTGGGAGTCACTGAGGATGGTTTATAAAATGAGCAGATTGCCCAGGAAGGTGTAGAGGTAGAAAGCTAAAATGATGACAAAGAGGATGGTCTGAAGGCCGTCAGTGTTGGCAATTCCTAAGAGGATGAAATGAGTCACCACAGTGCGGTTGACCAACCCCACAATGGACTCAATCCTGGGGTAGGGGAGAGAAATAATGCCAATAAATTAGTGAAACAAAAAAACATAACATCCTTTTTATACTTTCTATGCTCACCCTTCCTTCCACTGCTGCCGCTTTACTGCATTTCACCCCATTACTACCTTTCACTTGTAGTAGTTTATATTTACATCATTTTCATGCCTGTTGGGATCAGGTCCTCACTGTGAAGTGCAGAACTCAGAAAGAGAAAATGTTTGCCTTCAAGATATTACAATCCAAAGACGAACAGACAAAGGGGATGTCCTACTCCATTCTACTCTATTCCAGTTTCTTTTCTTCTCTCCTCTCCTATTCTAATTTCTTCATCTCTATTCTATGCAGGCTGTTACCCATCTTTATCACCACAGCATCTTAGATTCTTCCAGTGGTGGATTAGGGGATGTGACCAACGTTTGTCATATGTGGTTTGTTCTTTCACTCATCCTCTCTGTAGAGGGATTATTGTGTGTGCAGTGGAGTACTTTGTTTTGGCTGGGATTCATTTTTATCTGTGTAGGTGCTGCTCTGTGTTTGTGTTAGAGGAGAGGGTGCGGATGCAACATACGAACAAATGAATTCGGTGAAGAATTGTCCCAGCTTTGTTAATGATAAGAATTGTATGGCGTTTTTTATGCGGGTAAGAGACAGGGAAAAGGAAAAAAGAGGAATAGGGACAGCTTGTCATCTGCTCAGCCATGATCAGCAGGCTGCGTTCTGTGAATATCAATAATTATCATAATATCATTGTGTAAAAATTTAACGTCAGGTTAGAAGGACAATAATGAAGTGCCTATTTGCATTTTCTCAGGGAGCTTTCCCCATCCATGAGAGGTGCTGTTGGAAGGGAGAAGGGGCCGTGTTGGGTTATCACCTGCTGGCTACACTACAGAACTTACAGCAGTGTTGCTGTAGCACTGCTAGTACAGAGAGGCTAAGCCGATGGGACAGAGCTCTACCATCATGTTAAATACTCCAGCCCCCGGGAGCAGCAGTGGCTATGTCAGTGGGAGAATCTCTCCCATCAACACAGAGTCCTCCACACCAGCGCTTAGGTTAGTGTAACTTACACTGACTTATTCAACCCCCTGAAGAATGTAACTTATACCGTCCTTAGCTGTGGTGTGTACATAGCTACACAGAGATTAATGGAGAGAGGGAGATAAATGATACACAGCCACAAGAGAGAGAGAGGCAGACAGGTACTGCAGAGAGACGCACGGACAGATGGATGGACGGATTTTTCTGTAAAGTAAATATTTGAGTGACATCGTCCTTGAGTGAGGCAGAAACTGACAGATTTTAAGACAGGAAGAGACTGAGGGACAGAGAAAATCTTTACCAGACCAGATGTCTTACACTGGCTGCATTGGGAGAGGACGATCCAGCTGAATGGAATTTTCCTCTTCCCCCTGACCGTGACTCCTGTGTAGAAGTGTCCAGATTTTTATCCAAAACAGCACATCACACAGGAGAGGTGCCGGGTCTGTGCTTTTGTTATCCAGCCTGCAGACCTCATGGTCTCCGAAGGTAACCAGGGATGTCCACAGCCTATTGCCACAGGCTGCTGCAGAGCCCCAGAGCTTTTTCACAGCTTCCCACAGCCTTTAGACTGTCCATGGTCTTTAAATTACCCAAGGTCCCTTTGGGACCCGGTCTCTCAATCCCCTCCAGTCTCCTGCTCTGAGACCTCAGCAGAGTCACCAATTAACTGAGATTTTGCATCATTTTAGAGGACACTAACAGACCCCCAGGACCAGCTGCTCAGCTGGCATAAATAAGGGTAGCAGTATTAACCTGAAAGGGCTGGATCCTCATTTCCCCCAGGCTGCAGATTCTCCTCTCACTCGGCATGATCTGAATCCTGAGTAGCTCCATTGGGTTCAATGGGGCTGATTCCCCTCTGTCACTCACCCTGGTGGTGTAAATCAGGACTAATTCCACTGGACTCAAAGGAGCTATGTACATTTACACCAGCTGAGAATCTAACCCATAAATGATGAGGGGACATGGGATGTTAATTCTCATCTAGTCTCTCCTGCTGTGTAACACAAGCCAGCAAAGTTCACCCAGGCATTTGAAACAAGAGGTAACTGGGCCCGGTGTTCAGCTAGAGCTCTCTGTTGCCAATAGAGCTTTCTCCTTGGTTTGAATAAGCTGTTGCTCCTGTGCCCCCTTCTGTCTCTTTGTGCACCTGGATGTATTCATGCAGTTGTGTGATTATCTGTGAGGGTGAAAGTCAGCGCTGTGCAGATGAACAGCATATGTCCCATGCACCACTTGGGATCACCTTTTGCTATCCAGTACAGACTGGCAGTATTGTGGTCCCCAGCAATTCCAGTAAGATCATGGCCCTAGTGCTCTGGGTGCTTCTCAGACACAGCATGAGGTAGTTCCTGCTTTTGAGAGTTCACAAACATAGGAAGGGTTACTGGCCCCATTTTACAAGGGGGAACTGAGGCACAGAACATTTGAGGGTAAGATTTTCAAAGGAGCCGGGCTCCCAAAACTCATTCTAGTGCAGTGGGCTTTGGGATCCTAACTCCTATTGGCTTTCTTGAAAATCTCAGACTGATTGAATTGTCTGAAGTCACAAAAGGAGTGAGTGGAAGGGCCGGGAAATGTGACCCAGAAGTCCTGGATTCCAGTCTGAGCATTACCCCCAACACCATCCCTTCTCTTTCCACTGGGATGAACATCACTCTGTGTCTTGCTGGGTCCCAGGCATGTTCTCTTACCCAGCCCTTTGCACAACCAGTGTTCGTGGGGGGAAAGGATCTTTAGAGAATTAAGGTTGATTTAACTTAACAAAGCTGCTCCTTCACTAGCCAGGTAAGGCTCGTCTTGCACCTCTGCTGTGCCTCGATGCTAAAGGCTTAGCAGTGATTAGCTACATCGCTGGCATAGCCTGTAACCTAAACCAGGCCATAGACCCCACACACAGAGGGTGTGACAGAGCCAGGGAAGCAGGGCTGTGTTAGGGGTTTGTCAGCACTGAGCTCATGGATCCGTTTGCTGCTGCCATAGCAGAGCAGTGTCAGTAAGGCCCTTTACAATTCTTTTCATCGCTGTCATTTCTTGCTGTTCCTGTGGTGGGCATCTTATTTGGGAGCCGGACTGAAGTGGCAGAAGGCAGAAGTTATAATTAGTCTCTGTAGACAGATTATCCCAGCTCAGTCATAACATACCATGACGTACGGTCACCTTTGGGGTTAATTAAAATGCAGGTGTTCTAATGAATGCCCAGGGGGGCCCTTATCACTGTGCTGGGTAGCAGCTCCCAGGTTACTCTTGGCTGGCACCAGCTGAGTTCCATGTGTCATTGCCATGAACAGCAGGGCCGAGCTGCATTTTACTCTTTTTACTTGTATTCTTACTGTTCTGATGAGAGGCGGCTGGGACCTGCTGATGGTGGGCAGAGGGCACAGTTCAAAGGCACGCACACGCTCTGCTCTCAGCTGCCCCCCCCCCCCCCTGCAGCCCCCACAGCAAAGTGTTTCCTTCTCCGTCTCCCCCAGGGTCACATCTTGCAGCCTGCTCCAGGAGCCGCTGGACAGGGAGGGGGCCCGGCCAGCAAACACTGGCAGAAATCTGCACACATGTGACACCTCATGCCCCCACCCTGGGTCACCTCTGATTCTTGTAATTGGTATTTGGGTAGGATCTACAAACTGGAACTCAGATGTGGGCCCCTTTCTGCTGGGTGTTGCGCGAACACATAGTAAGAGACTGTCACTGTATGAAATGGATACACATTTAATGGATGAGAGAAACAAAGGATTTAATGATCCCTGTTTAACAGATGGGGAAACTGAGGCACAAAGCAATTCAGTGAGTTACTCAAGGTCAAATAGGGAATCTTCCACAGAACCTGTACTTGAACCCAGATCTCCTGTGTCCCACTCCTTTGTCTTAGCCAAAAGATAATGCTTTGCAAATAATCCCATGGGCTCTTTAAATGTAGGTGTGTTGAGCTGATACAGATCTCAGTTACTAAGCACTACAGCAAGCTGCTCTCCCTCCTTCTCCCTCTGGAGCCATCCAGTGCTCAGGGCCTGGAGGTCAATGCAGCTTTCCCATTGTCCATCAGAAGTTACAGCCGCTTTCAGAGTCAATGTCCACTGCTGTGCACTTCTCTTCCATTCCAAGTTCTCTTTGCTCAGTCGCCCTCTTCCGGGTTTGTGACTCTTTGGAAATTGGTTTCCTGGACAACGGCAAAGAAACAACAGAGAAAATTCAGGCTGAGCCCTGGCCGTGCAAAGGGGAGCTGCAGTGCAGGGAATGGTGAAGGCAACTCAGGAGGGGGCGCTCCTCCCTCAGTCAGGGCTGTTCTCAATGCCGGTTTGCTGTGATAGTGTGGACTGTCCTGCAGGGAAAGGACAAGCAAACATGGCTCACATTATCTGCCTCGGGTTCCTTTCCTTTATTTATTTATTTATTTTTATTTATAGGTAAACTTCACTTCATAAGAGTTGAAGACAATTCACAAAAATATTATTTTTGTTTTGGTAGAAGGCCATTAGAGGGTAATGGGCACGGCCCCCACACCGGTGAGAGACAGACCCTTCCTAAGAGAGCTTACAGGAGAAACGGGTGGGAGCAAAGAATGATTTGTACCTCGATGCCTCAGGTGGGGATCTGAGCCCTAAGGAGATTAAGGCACTTGTCTAACTTCCTGCCAAGCTCTAATACTAACCTGGGCATAAATATATTCACTTCCTGCCTCACCCAAAGCCTGGGTAATATTATTGATTTCATGCGTAACCTGACCCTTAGCATAACCTAACTGCCCTCAGCCCAACCTCAATAAGAACATCATTCCTTTGACCTTTCCCTACTCCTAGGAAAACACCCATGTCCTCCTCATTAGCCCTGGAAAACTCCATTGACTTCCATCCTAAACCTAATCTTAAACCTGGAATAACCCCACCAATCTCCTCACCAGCCTGGATCTCTTGGTAAGGGCGGGTCAAGCAAACAATGTGTATTTTAATATGGCGAAATGTAAGCATGTACATCTGGGAGCAAAGAATCTAGGCCATGCTTCTGGGTTGGGGGACTGTATCCTGGGAAGCAATGACTCTGAAAAAATTGGGCAGTCGTGGTGGAAATTCAGCTGAACCTAAGCTCACAGTGAGATGCTGTGGCCAAAAGAACTAATGTAATCCTAGTGCATAGAGGAGGAATCTCGAGTAGGAGCAGAAAGGTTCTTTTACCTCTAGATTTGCACTGATGCGACTGCTGATGGTATAGTCTATCCATTTCTGAGGTTCACAGTTCAAGAAGTGTGCTCCAAATTGGAGAGGATTCAGAGAAGAACCATGCGAATAATTGAAGGATTAAAAAATGTGTGTTATAGAGATAGACTTAGAGTTCGAGCTATTTACCTTAACAAAAAGCAGGTCAAGGGGCAACTTGATTAGCACCTGTAAGTATCTACATGGGGAACAAATACTTAATAATGGGCTGGCTCTTCAGCCTACCAGAGAATGGTCTAACATGATCCAATAGCTGGAAGTTGAAGGTAGACAAATTCAGATTGGATATACTGCATACATTTTCAAGAAAGAGAGTCATTTGATCCTTGGTAAATTGTTCCAGTGCCTTAATGGAGTCTCCATCGAGGACAATTTTAATATCAAAATTGATGTTTTTCTAAAAGATGTGTTCTAGGGGACACTGTTGGAAGACCAGATACTGGGCTAGATGAACCATTGGTTTGACCCAGATGACCACAGTGGTCCCTTTTGGCCCTATAATCTATTAATCTAACATTAATCCTGGAATAACTCCACTGGCCTCCTTCTTAATTCTAACCTAGCCCTGGCATAAATCCGTTGACTTCCTGACCACCACTATTGGAAGACATTCCATTTCAGCTAGCAATTTTTGCAGGACTGGGATTAGCCACCTTTCATTTTCCTGAATGCTGCCTTGACTTCCTTTTTCCTCAGTGTGTAGATGACTAGATTCAGCATCGGGGTGACCACGTTACAAAAGATCTGAGTGGGGGTAGCCAATACATTGCTCAGGGACGGCTGAGTGTAGAGGAGGGCACAGGGCCCAAAGAAGAAGTGTACCACTGTCAGGTGCGATGCACAAGTGGAAACCGCTTTCTGACGGTGCTCAGCACTGCACATTCTCACCACGGAGGCATCAATCTGACAAAGGACATGAGGATGGGAAGGAAAAAGGTCATGGGCACCCTGCCAATATTGATGAAGCTCACGGTCTTGATGACGTACGTGTCCGCACAGGCCAGCTTCACCACGCGGAAGATGTCACAGAAGTAATAGTCCACCACATTGGGCCTGCAGTAGGGCAGCGTGTAGGTCAGGCTGGTGAGAATGGTGGCATGAAAGGAGCTGGTGACACAGGTGGCGGCAGCCAGGATGGCGCACACCCTCCAGTTCATGATGATCAGGTAGTGCAGCGGGTGGCAGATGGCCGCGTACCTGTCAAAGGCCATGACAGTGCAGAGCAGGCCCTCGGTGCAGCCTAGGAACTGGTAGAAGAAGACCTGGGACATGCATCCTCCCAGTGAGATGGTTCTACTCTTGACCCAAAGACTGACCAGCAATTTAGGGGTGCTGATGGAGGCGAATCTAAGGTCCACCACGGAGAGATTGCAGAGGAAGAAGTACATGGGGGTGTGCAGGCAGGAGTCAGTGAGGATGGCTGAT
This sequence comes from Emydura macquarii macquarii, assembly GCF_026122565.2. Lineage (NCBI taxonomy): Eukaryota > Metazoa > Chordata > Testudines > Chelidae > Emydura > Emydura macquarii. Next base: position 17,477 of record NW_027131877.1, read on the forward strand.
AAGATGAGCAAGTTGCCCAGCAGGGTGCAGAGGTAGAAAGCTAAGACTCCGACGAAGAGGATGGTCTTCTGGCCTTTGGTGTTGGGGATCCCTAAGAGAATGAATTCTGACACCACAGTGCAATTCTCCATTTCCATGCAAGACGGGATCATTCCTGGGGGTATAGAGAGAATGCAGCCTGATTAGCAATCTCAATAAATCATGATTTGTTTATTCCTTTGTACCCCACAAGTTTTACTCCCAAAGGGTAAACCTTTCTAACCCCCATACGTGTGGTGGAAGTGAGTGGAGAATCAGGACTCGTATTTGGTCAATTCTACTCAGTTCTATTTTCCTTTCTTCTTTTCTATTCAACTATCTTCTATTCTATTCAGTTCTTATAGCTCATCCATCATCACGGTATCAGAGAGCCAAATAAAAATTAATAAAAGGAAAGCAAATTATCATGAATTGGAACATGAATTTAGCTGACTCCTAAGTACCTTTCCAGAGAGAGTGGAAGACTGAAAGAAACCTCCAAAATACTTCAGTATGATAATGCAAAATTCTCCTCTTTGTGTGGAGAGAGAGAGAGAGAATTTCATAGAGTTTAAGGCCCTAAGGGTCTATTAGATAATTTAGTCTGACCTCCTGTACATCACAGGCCATTAAATATACCCCACACTGAGGACAACAATTTCACTTAAACCAAAGCACTTCTTCAGATGTCCGAAGACTAAACAGTTGTGACTGAGGCAGAAAACAGGAGAGGACCAGGCATCACCAATACCTGACACAGTGAGATATACTTGGCTGATCCCAGCAAGTGACACAACCCCCCCATGCTGAAGAAGAAAGTGGAAAAAAAACCCAGGATCCCTGCAAATCTAACCTGGTGGAAAATTTCTTACTGACTCCCAAATCTGGTGATCAGTTTGACCGGGAGCATGTGAGCAACTACCAACCAGTCAAGCATCTAAGACTGAGAATGTTCTGTACCAGCTCAGAGCTCCAGTCTACCCAAGCTGCTACATAGATTTGGGGAGACAGAGAGAGAATGGGAGATAGAAATGGAGAAAGAGAGCGTCAAAGAGACAGAGCGAAGCGGAGGAAATAGACTAGAAGGCTACTCCAGAACCTTACACTCGGTGCCTTAGCCAAGAGTCACACAGTCACCGTGCAGCGGAAGTTTTTAGCTCTTTCTACCCAGTTTGCTCCACCCAGTTTGCAGACATTGAAGCAGATCCTACATACCCAAAGAGGCTGAGATCTGTTCATTATTCTGACTAGGAGGAGATGCTCCCTCTTAATGACAGTGCAACCGTTGCACACAAGACCTGCATAGCATTGACACAGCCACTGCAGTGACTCCAGAATCAGCCATGATCTCCAGCTGCAGGAACATTTATGTTGCTCTCCAGCCTGGCCTTTGGGAGCTTAGCCCTTAGGCAACTCCCCTCTCCCAGTCTGAGACCTGAGAGAAGGGAGCAATTAACCAGCACTTTGCATCAGCTGTTTTCCAATTAGTAGATGGGGATAATGGGCCACCTGAATTAGAGGAAGGTGTGAGGTGTCATGGAAAAGATCACACAGCTTCGCTTTTTGGGTCAAATCAAGCAAAGCTTTATTCTGACAGACACACACAGAGCTATGGCCATAGGGGAGCCCTGAACAGCACAGGGTTTCTGTGCTGCTGTCAGGAGTCTCCGTACAGGTTTGAATGCTGATGGCTTATACAGGATAGCTCTTCACATACTGATCGCATAGTGGAGTTTTCCATTGCAAAACAATTCTAACGGCTACTTCCTTATCTCTTACACAAGTCTAACAGCTACCCCCTTATCTGTTACAAGAATAGCTAGGCGCGATTACAAGAGCAGATCGTTTCTAAAACAGCTGAAAGCACAATCTACCGTCTTCAGTGGATTCTTCCATCCATAGTCAGGCTAACTTACATTTCCATCACTCGTTTCAGTGAAAAGCCTACCAGGCCTTGCTTTTGTGCTTCCACATTCCCCCCTTTGGTGCTTTGTAGCACCACATCTATAGACTCATTTGCATTAATCCTTTTACCTCCTCATCCTCCTCTTCCTTCTCTCTTATTACTTCTGCGTACATCAGTTAGGCCATCTGTTTTATTTCTGTGGTCTTTATACTTTTCTGGGTTTGAGTTACTGTACATTGACAACAACGGTTGAATAACATGAACAGTGCATATATTCCTATTATTATTCCAAGGAACAACAGTAACCACTGAACAATTTTGGAGCCTAGATTTTCTAACAAATCTCCAAACCAGCTCCAAAGACTCCAGTTTACAGTCTGGTGTAATTTTGCAGTGGCATCTTGTATCTTTGTTAAGGCATTATAAATTCCTTCTTCATTATCATGGACATAGGTACAACATTCTTTTCCAATTAAGCCACATATCCCTCCCTTTACTGCCAGCACCATGTCTACAGCCATTCTGTTGTGTAAGACCATTTGCCTTATTTCTGAAACTTAGAATCATAGAATATTAGAGTTGGAAGGGACCTCAGGAGGTCATCTAGTCCAACCCTCTGCTCAAAGCAGGACTAACCTCTGCTATATCATCCCAACCAGGGCTTTGTCAAGCCGCAGCTTAAAAACCTCTAAGGATGGAGATTCCACCACCTCCCTAGGTAACCCATTCCAGTGCTTCACCACCCTCCTAGTAAAAAACTTTTTCCTAATGTCCAACCTAGACCTCCCTCCCTGCAACTTGAGACCGTTGCTCCTTGTTCTGTCATCTGCCACCACCGAGAACAGCCTAGCCCCATCCTCCCTAGAACCCCCTTTCAGGTAGTTAAAGGCCGCTATCAAATCCCCCTCACTCTTCTCTTTTGCAGACTAAACAAGCCCAGTTCCCTCAACCTCTCCTCATAAGTCCTGTGCTCCAGCCCCCTAATCATTTTTGTTGCCCTCCGCTGGACTCTCTCCAACTTGTCCACATCCTTTTTGTATTGGGGGGCCCAAAACTGGACACAATATTCTAAATTCGGCCTCACCAATGCCGAATAGAGGGGAATAATCACTTCCCGTGACCTGCTAGTAATGCCCCTCCTAATGCAGCCCAATATGCCATTGGCCTTCTTGCCAACCAGGGCACACTGCTGACTCATATCCAGCTTTTTATCCACTGTTACCCCCAGGTCCTTTTCTGCAGAGCTGCTGCCCAGCTCGTTGGTCCCCAGTCTATAGCTGTGCATGGGATTCTTTCTTCCTAAGTGGAGGACTCTGCACTTTTCTTTGTTGAACCTCATTAGATTTCTTTTGGCCCAATCCTCCAGTTTGTTTAGGTCACTCTGTATCCTATCCCTACCTTCAGTGGTGACGAATTTAAAAGCTTCAGTGGTTCCATTTGCTACCTCCTCTAATACTAATGCAACTCGTCAAAGTTTTTACGGTTCGTCCTACACCATAGCTAGGGAAGGTTATGGCAAAGAATCTATCAGTCTCAGTTATTTCTCTTTTAGACCAGTGAGAGTTTGGTGATTTAACAAGTTCTCCTTGAACATGCCTTATGGCCGGATTTAAATATGCCTTATAACATCTACTGGCCCATCCCCATGGCCAATATTTATAAGCCTGAGTGCCACATATCCAGTAGTGTCCTAGCATAGGATTTTGAGTATAACAATCACTTGGGGTTGTACTCCTCATGTTCATTTCACATTGATGGTCTGGTACCTCTCCTAAGGTTTTAGCTGTCGCATTCGTTCCGACTATAGCTCCACACACATAACACAGAGGAACCGAGTTGTTAGGGTTTACTACTCTAATAAATTCAGTTATATTTTGTTTTATGGTATTCCAAGTTGCATTCCAATTGTGAGGGCTTTGATCAAACGCCTCATTTGGCATCTCTAGGAGAACTGGTACAGGGATCATAGGAATTCCTCCTGAAGCATGAATGGGAAGATGCGCACAAACCCAACAATTTGAAACATTAACATCTTTGGTATATTGAATTATTGTAGATAGGAAAGTATTTCCTTTAAGAAAGACTGTGAGACTAAGGGTCCATATAAGAAAGTCTTGCATTTTGTACCGCTTATACTGTAGACACAGACACCCTGGGTTTCACCTCCTGGTGAGTTCACCAACTCGTCCCACTATTATGGTGCTGTACAATCTTCCAACTCGCCCTTGCCTGCTACAAATGTATTATATGAGGGAGCTCACAGCTGAAATGACTGATTTGATTGGGCCCACAGATATGCAACTCGAATGTAAAAACTGTGTTTTGCAGTGCATGGAAGAAGACTATTGTCCATGCCCCACACACCAGCAGAACACAGACCCCTTTGCTCATTATCTCCATGTAACGCAATGGGTCGCAGATGGCAGCATAGTGGTCATAAGCCATGGCCGAGAGAATGAAAACTTCAGCACCAGCTGTGAAAAGGATGAAGAACATCTGGGCAATGCAGCCATGGACAGAAATAGTTTTGTGCTCTGCTAGGAAATTGACCAGCATCTTAGGCACCGTGACTGAGGAACAGCAGATATCAACAAAGGATAAATGGAAGAGGAGGAAATACATAAGGGTGTGAAGGTGAGAATCAGCTCTTATCACCACCATGATCATTATGTTACCAACCAGAGTGATTAGGTAAATAACAAAAAACACCAGGAAGAGGAGAATCTGCATCTGTGGGTCACTGGACAGTCCCAGAGAATAAATTCAGTCACTGTTGTCTGATTTTCCATTGATATTTATTTGGGAAAACTGTGAGCTGTAAGGAAAGAAAACAAAAATAACACATATTAAAAAAAAGTGAATTGAAAGGGTTTGCGGAGATAATCTAGTCTGAAGGATGAATGAAAAGAGAGCCCAATTCCAGACTGTTTTGGGGATTTTTTTTAATAGACAAGATTTAGAGAAACAGGCAGTGATAAGCTCTTTGGAATTTGCGTGTTTCACACAGACAAAATAGGCCAGATACAGACAAGGATTTAGGCACCTAACTGCCCCTTTAAGCACCTAAATCCCAGAATCAGACCCCACAGGCTTTCACAAAATCCCAGCTCAGCTGGGACCATGGGACAGTCTGATGCGGGCCTTGCTTTGTCTCTCCTGCTGGATCTGTTCCATGTGGTTCAATAATTAAAGAGGCATTGGAGAGAAGGGACTGGCTACTGGGTCTCTGGGTATAAAATCATCTGCCTTCTGGCCTAATAACTCTTTAATCTGTCCCACTAACAACAATAGCAATACAGCTGTTCTGACTCCAGCAGGGGATCTGGCCCCTTAATTCCAATGGAGCTATGGCTAATTCGCACCCACTGGGAATCTGGCCAATCCTCAGTTACATGTTGTAATTTTTGTAGAGTATTTAATATCTGTTGTGTCTTACTGGATTCATCCTTATCAACATAACTAAGATTTCTGTATCATTAATAAGAAATAACCTCCCAGGCTTAGAAATACTGTTTTGGGACCCAGCATGATAGAGGCTGACAACCCAACCAAGCACAGAGAATACAGACAAATTGATAAATATTACAAATTTCATAAAGAGGACCTCAGAAGAGCTTAGCTGTGTAACAGGTTCCTCCACTGGCAAGGTGTTTTGTGTGAAAGTCCACTAGCACTGGCCATGAAGGGTTTCAAGAAGGGTTTCTACAGGTATGATAGTAACAAAAAGAAGATCAGGGAAAGTGTGGGCCCCTTACTGAATGGGGGAGGCAACCTGGTGACAGATGATGTGGGAAAAGCTGACGTAGTAAGTGCTTTTCCCCCCTCTGTTTTCACAGACAAGGTCAGCTCCCAGACTACTGCACTGGGCAGCACAGTATGGGGAGGAGGTGAACAGCTCTCAGTGGTGAAAGAACAGGTTCAGGACTACTTAGAAAAGCTGGACATGCACAAGTCAATGGGCTGGGTGCAATGCATGCGAGGCTGCTAAGGGAATTGGCTGATGTGATTTTAGAGCCATTGGTCATTATCTTTGAAAACTCGTGGAGACTGGGGGAGGCCGCATACAACTGGAAAAAGGCTAATATAGTGCCCATCTTCAAAAAAGGGAAGAAAGAGGATCCAGGGAACTACAGACCGGTCAGCCTCACTTCAATCCCTGGAAAAATCATGGAGCAGGTCCTCAAGGAATCCATTTTAAGGCACTTGGAAGAGAGGAAGGTGATCAAGAACAGTCAACGTGGATTCACCAAGGGAAAGTCACGCCTGACCAACCTGATTGCTTTCTATGATGAGGTGACTGGCTCTGTGGATGTGGGGAAAGCAGTGGATGTGATATACCTTGACTTTGGCAAAGTTTTTGATATGGTCTTCCACGGTATTCTTTCCAGCAAGTTAAAGAATATGGGTTGGAAAGTATAAGAAGGCTGCAGTGATCCTATGAATTACAGACTGACCACTTGTTTACTAACTATATGGACATTTCTATCAACAGTTCTGGCAAAGAAGATCTTTATGGTGCCAGCTCACAGAGGAATGTTGCTTCCTGAGCAAAAAAACACCTCAGTAAACCTGAAAGGGACAAAAGATCACCTTAGGCTGAATGGGATCATCACAGAAGACACACAAGAAAGAAAGAAAAGAATCAGGAATTGTGTGGGTAGACTACTAGAAAAGAATACAGCCGAGTCTCACAATCATTGACTGTTGAGACACTGAAAATACACAGGGTTCATCCAAAGATTATTTCCTTTCGTCAGCAATCCATGTTTAACTGGAACACTCAACTCTTGCAAGAAGAGACTCTTATTGATAATGTCCATATTGGAAAAGGAAACTTTCAAGGGCAGTGATTATCAAGAGAGCAGCTTGTGGTAGCCATGCTGCCACAGACATGGAAGCTCTGTGAGATAAATTTTGGTTATCGTATCAGCAAAGAGTAACTATGAGTTAGCCATTTATTAGACATGGATGAACTAAAAGGAGATGAACAATCCCAAAAGGAGCTAGAGATTGATGTATGAGTAACAAAGTTTGATGAATATATTAAGCAATGTGGTGGGTTGGTTAAATGTGTGTCAGAATCTGTACTGATGGGTGGACTTGTACAATTGGATGGCATACGAGTTAATGAAGGAACATTCCAAGGTATCTCTCAGCATGGTCACTACAAATACCTTGGAATCAAGGAACTGTCAGAGCTCCAACATAAGAAAGTCAAAGAATAAGTGAAGAAAGAATATTAGGCCAATAGGAGCTATTCTAAGGACAAAATTCAAGGCTATGAATTTACTAATGTGTGGGAGATGACAGTAGTACAATACGCTGCTGGGGTAACCGAGTGGAATCAAGTGAAAAATTTGACATCCAAACAAGACAGCTGCTAATAATGCATATAAATGGTATTTAATAAAATAAAATAATAATGGTATTTAATACCAATCAAGACATGGACAGGACATCCAAGAGTGTGGTGGTGGAAAAGGTCTGCTATCTGTGGAGGAAGTAAGTGACAATGAAGAATGCAACATCATAATATATGAAAAGTCAGACAGAGTATAAAAGCCTCTGGTGATCATAACAAGCAACGATCGAGAGTGCATCCCATCCCAAAACATCATGGAAGGAAGTAGAAAGGAGATCTCCACAGAAAGACACCAACGTTTTACACAGAAATAAATGCAGAGACATTAGTGGAGAGAGATCAAACCTATAAGTGATAGAAGATTAACAATCTCATGTCTTCTGGAAGGATATCTGAAAAAAGAGAGAGAATTCCTCAAGAGAAGTCCTTAAGGCTTAATTACTCAGAAGTAAGACAGAAAAACAAAACTGCTCCTCCAATTGCAAGATGTTTTCTGAAAAGAGCCAGTTGATCACCTGCTGAGCCTGGGTGGGAGAGAATATATGAACAGAGACACAAGACCACACAATTCCTGAATCAGAATCTCTGTGGAACTACGGATTTAAACAAATCAGGCGTTATTACAACCACAAATCAAAAGTGCTGTGGAGAACAAAGAGGCTCAGATTTTATGAGTTCTGGGAATCGTCAGCAGACCGAGCGGTGCAGAAAAGCAGGCCAAACGTTCATTGATTTCACCGTAACACCAGACAGCCTCATTATTAGAAACAAGAAGAAAAGAGAGCAAAGGAAGAAGAAAACTTCCAAGGAGTAGAATGATTATGCTAAAATAGAACAAAGATGGAGCCCTGTGATTATTGGAATATTTATCATTATCCCTGAGGGTATGACTGAGCAGCTGAAGAACATATTAGGAGTGCAAGACATCCTGGTCAGTGATTTCCAGCAAACAGAACTCTCAGGCATTGCGAGAATGTTAAGGAAAGTTCATGGAGACCGAGTGCATCTGAGCATCTAAAATGCAGGAATTCTGCAGAGGGCTTAACAAAACTCCTGACTACCCAGACCTACAGAATAGGCGGAGGGCAGGATTTACTGGTGACTCATGGGGAATAATTTTAAACTGTAGCTTTGCCCTTTTTATCCTTAAAGATCCTTTACATTGTGAAAACTATTTATTTTTAAAAATCCCCTTCTGAGGAGCAACAACAGTGTTCATAATAAAAGAATGTGCCCAGCAAGCACTCTCTAGGCACGCTGCCGTGATTTTAAATAAAGGGGTCTGACTGAAAGTTCATGGGAGTTTTGTTCCTAAATCACCTATGTGCCTTTGAAAATTCAACCCAATGGAACTTCTAACTCCGAGTCCTGCTCATCTGAATTTCAGGCTGCTCATGCATAAGAGGATCTATCCTGCTCTGGTAGAAGTGAGCAGCTATTTTGACCTTGATTTTTAGTGGAAATGGGAATGAGGTCAATGTTCTGTCCAATATCAAAGCTATATTTAGCCCCCCAGTGTCCACTAGAGAGAAAATAAAGCCTTTCCCTAGTATTACCTAATGAGATAAATACTCAGATGCAGTGATCGACCTTGGACTAGAGCTTGAACATTAACAAAAGCAGAGTCTGTGCACGGTGAATCATGCCTTCTCCAGAGAATGTCCTGCCCCTAAGTTACTCACAACCCCAACCCATGCCTAGACACACTCAAAAAATATAAACTACTGCTCACATGCACCAGTTTCTCTCCATTTTCTCCGTGTTGCCTTGAAAAACAGAGAGATTACCAGATTAAAAGCCATGGCCCTCGGCTGCAACTGACTCTGTGAGAGCAGTTTGCTGCATCCAGGCAGACGTCAGTGGGACTCTGCAGACAGATCCACTCGTAGATAAGAGAAGCAGAATCTGGTCCTTTGAAATCTAAAGGAGAATAAAAGACTAAAACGAATAAAATATGAATCAACTCACCTGACATTTAAAAGCTGATCATAAATATGGTGAGATTGTCCTGATCTGTGATATTCTTTTTTTCTTTTCTTAGTCTGTCTACATACTTATTGACTGGTCTGTCTAATCTCTCTGTCTGCCTCTGGGATATAGCATCTGAGGATGTCAAATATTTGGAATATTATTCCAAGGTGTGTAGGGTTATCAGTGGGAATGGAGCAAAGAACCTGTCCTTAGCAGATTCCAAGACTAACAGCTGATTTCCTGAGAGCTGTTTAAATGCTGTCTTGTCCCCCTTGGGACAAGGTTCCCAAAATTCCCTGTCTGTGCCAAGCCACCAATAACGATGTGCTGGGTCAGCTCTTAAGCAACGTTGTATGGTTCAGAAGAATGAGATCACTGAGGCTTAGATTATCAGAAGAACCCACATGATTTTGGTTTCCAATCTCAGGGACAGTCAGTTAAAAAGGCCTGTATATAGGCTCAGATTCTCCAAAATAGGCTAATGCATTAGACACCCAAATAGCCAATCGTTTCATCTCCCTAAGCCCTTCTGAAGGTGATAGCCATAATGTGTAATTACCACAAGAGGGCAGTGGAGGTGAAAGAGTGGAAAAGAGCCCTTCATCCTTGGACTTCACCAACAGATAAGTTAATGAATGAGAAAGGAGCAAATAGACCATGTACGATGGCAGTAAAGAACAGGAGACAAGACAAAGGAGGAGCTACACTGTGGAGTTGGACACATTTTTAAGACAAACAGTTGATTCACTGAAAAACGCAGTTTTGGTTGCCCTGCTGCATTTGTGAACTTGAAACAAATCTGCCAAATAGTTCCATGCGGGGTGAAGCTAAATTCACCAAACAGCACAGAGGACCTTAGTCCCTCCCAATTCCTTCAATACTGAGGTTCGGGAACCTACCTGGGATGGGGGAGGCCATCGTTCAGTCCCCACCTCTGTCCATCCTGGAGCACAGATTTGAAGTTTGGTTCTAAGCACTCGTATTTATCCTTATGGTAAAAAAAAAAAAAAAAAAAATGCCAGAGAACATATGTTAAAAACAATTGTAAAGAAAACCTATGAAAGAAGTTTACCAAAGATTACCCCAGCTGCAACATGGGCTTTGGCAGGACATGGCCTTTAATCCCCACACAGGATTTTTCCTGTGGATTCAAGTTCTTCATATCCTCAGCTCAGAACAAGAAGAACTCCTGACTCTGTGAGTGACTCAGTTTCTCTCTTTGGAGAGCCTTGAACTGGAAATGAGCCAGACAATGGGTATCTGCCCAACAGGCAGTTATAAAACTGGGTCATTTGTATTCCCTTCCCCCTACTAATAACCTAGGACATTCGCTTCACACGTATTGTCCCCCAAAGTCCTTTGACATTCCCACTATCTCTCAGAGATAGCCGTCTTCATGACCTTCTCCTAGCGAAGTTCCTTACAATACTGCAGTAGTACATAAACATGTTAATTCATTTGCATTTTAATACAACAAACTACAGATATGTGAACCTTAATTCTGTATGGTTTAATTTAATCCAGTAAGGTTTGTCCAATATGATACAGTATATTGTCATATCTGTCACAACTTAGATCTTCCGGCCTTACTCCCATCTGTATGGGGTTGGGTCTTCAAGTACTTCTTATCCATTCTAGTCTGAATTGAATGTGTTTCCTCTGAAACATGTCAGCTAACCAAATCTGATGTTGTGTCTTCCAATCCTTCTCCTACTCTACACTTCTAACCCCGTTTCCTATATATTCTGCTGATTTTTTTTTTTTTTTTTTGCATAGTCAAATCATATATGCCTGGATTCTCTCAGCTTGTTTATATTGCTTCTCCTATATTGCTAGTTCTGAACATGATCCGTTCTCATAAATCCCAACACACATCTTACATTTTTCATTTCCACTGGATTCAAGATTTTCTCCTTTCTCATCCTCAGTGCCCAAAATATGGAGTCCTGCACAAATGCAAACCTAAATACTATCTTGTAGATCTTACATTTCAATTTGATTGTTTTAGTGAAACTCAAATGCTCAAAAGCTATTCGTATCGCAGCCAATCCTGCAAAAGGCATGCTGCAGTGATTGGGATGAAAATGGGAATAACCGTATGGCAGTGCCGTGTGACTATGGAACAATACCATAAGTGTGAATCTGTCTGCAGGATTGGGATCATAGACAATCTTGACTGGGCTCAATCCTGAAGGAGGTCTAAAAGTGGAAAACCTGTTAGTGGTAGCTGGATATTTGCATGCAGACAGGATATGGGGATCTTTCCATTTAGTGTAAGCATTCAAGTGCATGCAGTATCATACCTATAGAGAAGAAGAGAGGCACATACGCATAACAGATGTATGAAAAAGTCCATTAAAACCAAGTTCTCCTTTTTTTCTTTCTCCAGGATTTGCATAAAGTGAGGGTGGCTGTTTGGTGAACCATTGTCGGGAAGATGTTCTATGTGTGTGCTGATGGCAAGAAGAAAACATATAATTAGACTGTGGAACTCCTTGCCACAGGGAGACATTGAGACCATAAATATAGCAAGATTCAGAGATATAGCAATGGCCAGAGATTTCATAACTATTTATGACTACATTTTTGGAAGAGCTATTAAATATCAAGTTCAGGTTTAAACCAATCTCTAGCAATTAGAGACTCCATTTTGGGTGTATATTATTCCACATCTATGTACTGTTGGGTTCTTGAACCTTCCTCTAAACAACTGGTTCTGCCCCTGCTAGAAATAGGACACTTGACTTTTACCATATTTAAAGGTCTACAAATCTCAAGAGACTGGATGCATTACCCACCAGGTCAATGAATATTTCAGATTTTACTGAAATATATGCTTTCAGCCAATCCTTATGAACTAATCTAAGATGTATTTAAAAAGAAAAGAGTTATTGTGATTAAAAATCATTATACATACAGATATGAGTAAAGTTCCTAGACCCATTTCATTATAGAGATGGTGAGCTGTTGAGTTGCAAAAACTTATTTAAGAATTAATTCCATAAAGTATAATCTAATAGACAGGTTCTGTGCACAGTCTGTATAAATTCTCCCATGAGAAATAGCAGGTTAAACCAGATTGGAGTTGGAGACCTCAGTAGCCTCTTGACAGCAAGGGCTTCTTGAATGAAGAATAGGCAGTTTTTTTATCATTGCTTTGAAGTTAAACTTCTATTTTCTATCTTACACTAGTAAACAAGTAGTATTAATTAACATAAGGCAATTATCCAATTAAAGGTTCCCAGGCAGTTTACTACAAACTTCAAAGAGAAATAAAGACAATGATATTATTACACCACATATTTAATCTAAATATTAATATTGCTTTTTGATCTCTGAATCCACAGAATACAGTTACAGACAGTAATAAAAGTTGACCATTTACCAGCTAATGAGATCACATTGTTAAGCTTCTAACAGAGATAGGTAAATGCAGTGAAATACAATTAGTATTTACTTCTAGCTCTCCAACAATAGAGAACTCTTGTCCATTTAACATGGCTTTGCTAACTATCTACAAGAAATGTCCCTGTTCACCATTTCCAAAATTCCCATATATGTTGTTAAAGGTTGATCTTTAGGTCATTTAGCCAGCTATCTTATGTTTTCTACAGCCACCATCATCATGCTATCTGAGCACCTTGTGCATAAAAATCAATAGCTATAGCAAATTCCCTAGTGGAATTAATGAAGTCTCTGGCTTTTCTCCTTTTTGGTGTACAATGTTGTATGGGGTATGAACATTTTTGGTTGATTGGTTTGCTGTTTTTTGTTTTGTTGGATGATTGGTTGATTTATACCTTTATCCCAGATGCTTTTTGGGGGCGGAAGCATGGAATCTGGGGAATCTTTGGTTATATGGGGGGTATCAATTTTTTGC
>NW_027131878.1:0-30461 GCF_026122565.2 Emydura macquarii macquarii
AAACTTGCATCTAATTTCAAGTCTAAACTTCCTGATGGCCAGTTTATATCCATTAGTTCTTGTGTCCACATTGCTCCTTCCCAGGCAAGGTGTGTCTGCCTGCTGCAACCTGTTACAACCTGTTGCAACTGGCTGACACAGGAGGGCAAAGGAGTCTGGGTATTGTCTGTGTACATGTGGCTGGAAACGTTTTTTTGAAAAGTTTAGACACTGTTAAGAGAGTCAAACTCTTAACCTCAATGGGAAAGTAACGGGAAGAGGAGAATATCTAACCTCAAGAAAATATCTTCCTCTCACTCTATTTCTTTCTCTCTCACTATTCACGAATGATAATATGTTGAGACAAGTGTGTGACACACTAAACCCCATGTATACCCTTATGGTGTGATCATGTATCATTTGTGTTCACCCTTATAGTGTAACTGGGTATTGTTTAAAGCAAAGTATGTCATGTAGGGAGTTGTTGGAATGCTCATGACATACTGAACATTATTGTTATGGTAGTATGTTTCCTGCAATGTCATATGTATGGTTATGAAACTTTGCCATGTAATATTCCCAAATGTGTGTTTCACATGGCTTGAACCAAATCCAAGCAAACACTAAAAGCAGAGAGGTAATTTACTCCTCACTGAGGCATGCATAAAACAACCTGGCTCTTTCAGGAGTAATGGACATGCCTAAGCATCTGATAAAGTGATGCTTATTGACTCAGGATGTGGAGAAGACCATGCAGGGATACTGTTGGTCACCTGACCCTGAAGGGCAGAGGTGAGGCCCCAGAGGGGGCTCATGGACATTTGAAAAAGGAGGGACATTTTGTTCTCTCTCTCTCTCTCTTACATCCTAGCTATGAATAACATCAAGCAACTGAAGCATTGACCATAGGGGAGAGCACTGGAAAGGGGTTACCTAGGGAGGTGGTAGAATCTCCATCCTTAGAGGTTTTTAAGGCCTGGCTTGACAAAGCCCTGGTTGGGATGATTTAGCTGGGGTTGGTCCTGCTTTGAGCAGGGGGTTGGACTAGGTGACCTCCTGATATCCCTTCCACCCCTCATCTTCTATGAGTCTCTGATTATCACCACAGGAACATGTGGTTCCCTTAAGGAAGTATCTAAGAGTCTAGCAGGTGGCTGGCCCGGGTGAGCTGTCTGGGAGTCCATGAGTTTGGGCTGCAGGGTTCTAAAATGGCAGTGTAGATGTTGGAGCTCGCTTTGAAGCCTGGTCTGTGAGATCCCATGATGGGGATGGTCCCCGGTTGCCAACAGGCATCTTGCGGTGTGTAGTGCTCTTATAGCCGCCATTATCCACACACCGCAGTGATTTTCAAAACATCAGCAGAGCCCAAACAGAGACATGAACTCATCGGGTTTATTAACTAATTTACTTACTTACTGATGCTAAATTGTCTTTATAATATAGCCGACTTATCCTAAAACCTAAAGACTAATTTGGCTAAGCTAGATATTTTACAGGCCTAAGGGTGCAGGGTTTCTTGCATTTCAACTATCTTTTACCTACTGCCTATCAGGTGTTTGTCTCTTATATCCAGCTCTTATAATAGATTCATTTATTAGTTACAAGCTGCTCTTGTACCAATAAGTTTCTAGAGAGATGAAGAGAAAGACAGCGAGATAATTATGTAGACAGACACCGGATTATAAGAAAGCTTTTCTCGCTTAAAAACAAAATGGTCCCCTTAGTGGATGTGCATGAATGTTTAATATTGTAGAATGCTGAGGTATTGAGAATGATCAGCACATGTATTCTGGTGGAGGGCTTTGTTTGTTTGTTATGCTGGTCATTCTCAGACTGGAGAGAACATTGTTCAGACGTGGCTAATGTGGAAATGTGATACGTCTAAAATAACAGATTTTAAGACCAGAAGGAACCTTGCTGATGATCTAATCTGATCTCCTGCATAACACAGACCAGGAAATTTCACCCCAAATCCCTGCATCTGGTTTTGCAGCTTGTGTTTCAGTTAGTCTTTAAATCAAAATTGAATTTCTTTCTAAGAGATATTCTCTAAGTGACGAGGAATTTAATCCCTTGGTAAATTGCCCCAATGACTGATAACTCTCAATGTTAAAAAAATTGCCTCCTATTTCCAGTGTGAACTGTGCTGGCTGGAAATTTCCATTGCCTCAGCAGCCAAAGCAGAAAAGGTGGTACAATTATCTGGTCCCTTTGAAAATTTGAATTCACTCCCTCTACACTTGGAAATAAAGGATCAGCTGTCTAGCTCAGAGACAGAACACAAAGGGTGGGAGTAAATGTGCTGTTTCCATCACTGAAAGTGTAACCAATGGGCTGACACAAACCTCTGTACTAGATTGGTACCGAAACAAAGGATGTCCTGATTCTGCTGCCTGTCTTGGTGTAAAAGTATTGTATACCAATACCAAAAGTATTGCTGCCTTGTATAAAAGTGACGCTCTCTGTTGTCTTATTATTTATCCTCCATGCAGGAAGGTGAAATCTCCCTAAACACTTCTGCAGATGGGAATTTTCAATTAATGTCAAGGAAATGCTAAGCCATTGTTATGTGAGTCAAACTCCTAACCTCAAAGGGAAAGAAATAGAGAGAGGAGAATGTCTAATCTCAAGGGAAATCTCTTTTTTCCCTTTTCTGTTTGTATCTCTCATTACCAAGTCTATATCAGGTGTGATACTATATTAAAAGTGAAATAATAGCCCAAGGGATAAAGTTTAAACTCCTATATCCTTTATGCAATTAATCCTGACTTCACCATCACAAGTGAACCCCTTCCCCATGTTACTAATCTCAGGTGACAAGCGTATGCCACCTACCCAGGAAAAGAGCCAATGCAATGTAATATTTTGCCAATTTTAAATCAGCATTAAGATTTTTTTAGGCATTGGATTGGCACTGGAGTACAGGAGGGTAAGGTTTTTCTAAAGAGTCCAAAGGAATTAGACACTCGGCTTACAGTGAATTTAATGGAATTTGATCACCAAACTCCCTTAGGCTCCTTTAAAAATCTCAGATCCCAGGTTTATACATTTTACAGCAGTAGCATCCTCTGCCAGCCACGGGCTCCCCCTTGGCTAGGGACATGGCGGATTCTCCATTACTAAATGACTTTAAATCACTATGGGATTTGTTTTGAATAGAACTGCTCAAGCACAAAGAGAAGTTATGGGCCAGATGTGGCAATCAGTGGATGAAGTTCTCTGGCTTGTGTTACACACGAGGTTAGACTGAATGATCATAGTTAGGCTTGGCAAAAATTTGATTTTCTTTTATAATTTTGATAGATAATATCGATGTTTATTTGTAAGCATTTTTTATTTTTATTGACTTAAATTTTCATCATTGTGGGAAATCAGACAATTATTTAAGGACCATAGACTTTGAGGTTCAAGGAGTTGCAGCTTTATAAACAGTTAAAGCACAAATTGTCAACATGTCAAAATACACAAAGTAAATATTTTTAGATCAACAAATCAGACCTGTTTTTACTATTTATTTAGTCCATTTGCAACAATTCCTATCTAGAAGCCTCAAACACTGGATTTTGACTCTAAGAAGTTCTCAGGCAGCATTTTTTTGACCTTGCCTATTTGTAAAGTTCAGCTATTACCGATGGAAATATATTTTAGTCTGTTTCTGTGTGTTCTACAAAATCAACATTTTCTGATAAAAGTCTAATCCTTCCAAACCTAATCCTAATGTCCCAATTGGGTTTACAATCTATGAAAACACGCTAGCTAGTTTGAAGATGGTACTTGGTAAGTTTATGAACAGGACGTTATGATGGGTTTGCCTGTGGGAGAAGGGTCTGAAGTTGATGACCTAAAAGGTTCCAGATCTATGTTCTAAAACAAGAGGGCCTGCAGCTGTTGGTCAGATGCTGCCTGTATGGTGATGTAATCCAAAAGAAGCTGTGCAAGCCAGATGCAGATGGGGTGATTTGGTAATAGAAGGAATATGGGCTCCTAAGTGTGCAAAAGGAATCTAGAAAAAGGAAATAAGAGAAAGTGGGGGAAGGTGGGAAGAACCTCTATGTTCTCATGTTGTCATGGTTACCCAGCTGGGAAACTGGAAACCAGTAAAAACGTTCGAGAAGAGAAACAATAGTTATGGGTGGAAGGGTAGGGTTTTCACCACTTCCCCACGCTTTTCCCAGTTGGCAAACAGGCCAAGCTCTGAAATGGTGCTGTTAGAGATCAAGTTTTTAGCAATTAACAGTGTTTCATGCATTTCTTGCTGTTTCCCAAATATTCCAGGTAAGAAAGTGAAGAAATGTGGGGAGGAGCGGGGGAAAGAGGACGGGAAACAGCAATTTAAGAGTGATTTTTTTTCTAGTGTCTTTTAACAAAAATATATCAGTGTGAAAATGTCAAGGTTCTGCCCAAAACAAAATAAAACACAACAAAATTTGTCCATTTTGTTTCATTTCTATTAATTCTTAATGGGAATTGGGGCACCAGATGTCCCAGGCAACTTTGTCAGCCTGAAAGCGCGCAGCTAGGCAGCACACCCTGACTACTTGAAAAGTGAAGACCAGGGCAGACACAGAACTGAGATCCTTCTTCTCCAAACATACGGGACTTTACCTGAGTGTTGTTAAGTGCTGAAGGCTGGACTGTTATTGCAGATTGCTTAAATATGTGAAGGAGACTAGTCTAAATTGAAGACTGGCTCTAATATACGGACAGACCTTAATCTTTAAACACCTTGGCTTGCACTTTTAATTCCAAGTTTACCAACTATTATAAAACAGTATTTTCTAACTGAAATCACCAGTTTAATAATCATTACTGTCCATTTGCCATGTCCTATGACCAGCTGTCACCTAGAGATCATTAGAAAGGATACATCAAACATTTGTCATATTAACATTGGCTGCCCCCTAGCAACCGTTATACAGTATAGTCACCCCTTCCCATCCTCCACCACAGCCCCAGGGAAAGCAACAGTCTCCCTTACAACCTTTCGCCCTGTGCTTAGTGCTCTCACCCCAGGAATGGGAGATGCAGGTTGAACTCTCCCTTCTGCAGACAAGGGATTAGAATGTGGGTTTCACTCCTCACGGGCGGGTGCCCTAAATCACTCGACTATGAGCTATTCCTGTATCAGGGGATGGGGGATGCTCTCAGGCTCTCCTGTTGAAGTCATTCATGCACTGGGCCAAAGGGAGAGAGGGAAGGACTGTGTAGCCCAGTGGGCAGAGCACCCAAGAGACGGGAGACCCCTCTTCAAACCCCTGCTCCACATAGGCAGAGGGGAAGTAGAACACTGTTCTCAGGGTGCATGCCCTGCTGGGGGGGTCACAACTGGGAACACTCCAACACTCTCCTCCCTCGGGTATCGTGTTCCCTTCTATTAAATGAGTGGAATCTGCTGTGTGGTGAAGCACCGCAAAGCTCGGCATTGCCATGCCTAAACCCCTTCGTGTATCGAGAGGCAGATTTTAAAAAGTATTTAGTGTGATCCAAGCATAGCTAGATGCCAACTGGCCGAGGATCCTGTGAGTTCACCAAAAGGGGTCATGTAAGGTCTCTAGAGTGTTACACTGATCATCATAATCACTGTGAGGAGTTATGGATATGCTGGAAATTATGTTCTCTGGGCTTGTAGTTAAAAGCAGGTCACTCAAAAGCAGCCTCCCTTGAGACAAACTTCTCCGGACTTTAGATGGGAGCCACTTATCTTCCTGGTGCACCACTGTGTATTGCGTATCCTATAAGAGAAGTCTATTAGCGTACTGAGTCCAATGCCAATGAAGAGCTTGTGGAGACCGATGAAGTTTGCAGATGACACAAAAATTGGAGGAGTGGTAAAAAACGAAGAGGACAGGTCACTGCTTCAGAGCAATCTGGATACCATGGTAAACTGGACACATGCAAACATATGTCTAAATGTAAACAAAGAATGTAGGCCATAGCTATAGGATGCGGGATGTGGGATCTATCCTGGGAAGCAATGACTCTGGAAGAAGATTTGGGGGTCATGGTGGATAATGAGGTGAACATGAGTTTCCAATGTGAGATGATGGCCAAAGAACTAATGCAATCCTTGGATGCATAAAATCATAGAATAGTAGGACTGGAAGGGACTTGAGAAGTCTTCTAGTCCAGTCCCCTGCACTCATGGCAGGACTAAGCATTATCTAGACCACCCCTGACAGGTGTTTGTCTAACCTGCTCTTAAAAATCTCCAATGATGAAGATTCCACAACCTCTCTAGACAATTTATTTTAGTGCTTAACTGCCCTGACCGTTAGGAAGTTTTTCCTAATGTCCAACTTAAACTGGTCTTGCTGCAATTTGAGCCCACTGCTTCTGGTCCTATCCTCAGAGGTTAACGAGAACAATTTTTCTCCCTCCTCCTTTTAAGAACCTTTTATGTAGTTGAAAACTGTTATCATGTCCCCTCTCAGTCTTCTCTTCTCCAGATTAAACAAACCCAATTTTTTCAATCTTCCCTCATAGGTCATGTTTTCTAGGCCTTTAAACATTTTTGTTGCTCTTCTCTGGACTTTCTGCAATTAGTCCACATCTTTCTGAAATGTGGCACCCAGAACTGTACACAACATTCCAGTTGAGGACTTGTCATTACTGAGTAGCGTGGAAGAATTACTTCTCGTTTATTGCTTACATCACTCCTGCTAATACACCCCAGAATGATGTATGCTTTTATCGCAACAGTTTACACTTTTGTCTCATATTTAGCTTGTGATCCACTATGACCCCCAGATCTCTTTCTCCAGTACTCTTTCCCAGCAAGTCATTTCCCATTTTGTTTGTGTGCAACTGATTGTTCCTTCCTAAGTGGAGTACTTTGCATTTGTCCTTATTGAATTTCATCCTATTTACTTCAGACCATTTCTCCAGTTTGTCCAGATCATTTGGAATTTTAATTCTATCCTCAAAATCAATTGCAACCCCTCCCAGCTTGGTATCGTCCGCATACTTTATAAGTGTACTCTCTATGACATCATCCAAATCATTGATGAAGATATTGGACAGAACCAGAACCAGAACTGATCGCTGTGGGACACCACTCGATACGCCCTTCCAGCTTGACTGTGAACCACTGATAACTACTCTCTGGGAATGGTTTTCCAACCAGTTATGCACCCAGTAAAACATGAGTAGGAGTAGACAGGCTATCTCTGTATTTTACACTGTTGCGATCGCTGCTGAAATTTGACATTCAGTTCTGGTGTCTGCAATTCCAGAAGGATGATACATTGGAGAGTTCAGAGAAGATCCATGGGAATGATTAAAGGATTGGAAAACATGTCTTATACTGATAGACTCAAAGAGCTCAATCTACTATTCAGTTAAGAAAGGTTCAGGAGTGACTTGTCCATACAGTCTGATATCTACATGGGGAACAAATATTTAATAATGGGCTCTTGAGGCTAGCAGAAAAAGTCTAACATGGTCCAAATGTTGGAAGTTGAAGCAAGACAAATTCAGACCAGAAATAAGGCATAATTTTTTGATGGCGAGGGTAATTAACCATTGGAACAATTAACCAAGGGCCATGGTGGATTCTCCATCACTGACAATTTTGAAATCAAGACTGGATTTTTTTTAAAAAAAGATCTGAACTAGCGATTACTTTGAAGAAGTTCTATGGCCTCTTTTAGTCAGCAGCACAGACTGGATGATCACAATAGCTGCCTCTGGCCTTCGAATCTATGGCACTTCCGAAGGAAATTAACAGGAAGAGGTAAACAGCTGGGAGGATCCTGTTTTCAGGTGGAGATCCAAGATCTGGTCTGCTGTATCCAGAGGTGCAGAGAGATGGTGTGGCATCCTTCCATCTGTGAAGACAAACTGTGTGTTGGCTTTGATCTTATGAAAGTGGAAATCTCAGCCACCCTGGTTGAAAATGCTGGGCAAAGGATGGGGTGAGCTATCCTGTAGGAGAAAGGGAAATACCTTGTAAGTTAAGTTTAGGCTCTACGAAGCATGTTATGGTTTTGTTTTCTATGGTAACCATTTGTTTCCAATATTCTGACTTTTGAACCCCTGTTCATTGCTAATAAACCTATTTGTGTTTTCACTATGCAAAGATCTAAGTGCTGCATGTAAAGGAGAGTGGGGATCCTGAGCTGAATTTTGCAAGCTACTGGGTACCATTCCTTTGGGAGTTGTGCATCTGAGAGGACTGTGAGTGTCCAGTGGAACAGGGGCTGGGCACTCCATAATGATGCTCAGAGGGCTCCGGGGTTGTTTTTCGCCTATAGGGATAGGATACAGAGTGACTTAGACAAATTGGAGGTTTGGGCCAAAAGAAACCTGATGAAGTTCAACAAGGACAAGTGCAGAGTCCTGCACTGAGGACGGAAGAATCCCATGCACTGCTACAGACTGGGGACCGACTGGCTAGGCAGCAGTTTTGCAGAAAGGGACCTGGGAGTTACAGTGGACAAGAAGCTGGATATGAGTCAACAGTGTGCCTTATTGCCAATAAGGCTAATGGCATATTGGGCTGCATTAGTAGGAACAGCAGATCGAGGGGAGTGATTATTCCCCTCTATTTGGGACTGGTGAGGCTACATCTGGAGTATAGTGTCCAGTTTTGGGGCCACCACTACAGAAAGGATGTGGACAAATTAGAGAGTCCAGGGGAAGGCAACAAAAATGATTAGGTGCTGGAGCACATGATTTACGAGGAGAGATTGAGGGAACTGTGCTTGTTTAGTCTGCAGAAGAGAAGAAGGAGGGAGGATTTGACAGCGACCTTCAACTACCTGAAGGGGGGTTCCAGGGAGGATGGAGCTAGGCTGTTCTCAGTGGTGGCAGTTGACAGAACAAGGAGCAATGGTCTCAAGTTGCAGTGGGGGAGGTCTAGGTTGGATATTAGGAAAACGTTTTTCACTACAAGGGTGGTAAAGCACTGCAATCAGTTACCTAGGGAGGTGATGGGATCTCCATCCTTAGAGGTTTTTAAGGCCCAGCTTGACAAAATCCTGGCTGGGATGATTTAATTGGGGTTGGTCCTGCTTTGAGCATGGGGTAGGACTAGATACCTCCTGAGGTCCCTTCCAACCCTCATCTTCTATGATTCTATTGTTACCCTGTACAGAGAAAGCGGGGAAAGAGGATTGCTTGCGTTGCAAAGGCTGATGGAGAGAGGGAGCTGACCCCCTGCAGGCATACACAACTCCCTGATGCTAAGATTATGTGAGAGCGAGGTGCCTCATAACCCTGAATCCCCCAGGGAAGCATCATAGTTAGGCACCTAGTGGGGTTTTCAAAACCTAAAATTCACTGATTCCAATGCTTATGAAAATCAGGAGATTGGCTTAGAAATCACATGTTTGTTTTTGTGTTAATTTTGTGCTAATTTTATTTCCTTCTGGTTTCTGAGCCTTTAAGGCTGCACTTGTGTCATGTTCTCAAGCTTTTCTTCAATGCCACGACAGCTAGATGCTTACTTTAAAAAAAAACATGAAAAAAAAAGATTAGTAATAATAAAAAAGCTGAGATTCTCCTCTGACCTCCTGCCACCACGAGCTGGTGCAATACATTCAACGTTAAAGCTGGTGAAACTCATAATAGAATAGCAAGAGTTGGCAATAGAGTGATCACTGACCTCCCATTCCCCAGGAAAGCAGCTGAGACTCATTCACCCTTCCTTTCCTTAGCTCACACTCCTAACAGGACACTTCATGGGGATGAAGCGCAAAGAGCCCTCTGCCAGGTAACCACGGAGAACTCTGTGGGGTTGAACCTCACTTCGGCAATGTACACTGCAATGCTCTGCCTGTCTCTGATACGCTGTTAAACTTTACAAGAATTTCAGGTCAAATTATTTGCAAATGTACGGTGACGGATCTAGCTACCTCTCTAAATTCTCCTGGAAGAAATGTTACAATGGACTTCTCTTTGTCCTTTCCTGTGCTTGCACCGCACACCACCAAGCCTGGGGTTTTCAGAAGACCCAAGACAGTTAGACACTCAGAGTCCAATCCCTTAGGCTGCTTTCTAAATCCGGACTGAAATGTCTAAGTTATAAATGCTGGACCACGTGTACAACATTGCCTCACAATTCTACTGCACCTCTACTACAGACTACACTGTGAGAGCCCGGCCTGACATACTTGGCTCATGTGACTACATCTTACCTGGGCATGTTGTGCCACTGAAGGCAGTTTGTCTCCTCACATAAGAAAGGAAGACGTGTCTGCTCTGGGACAGCAGGATCCAGCCCTAGATCACTGGAGCAGGACCTTTCAGTCATGCAACACAGTCGTCCCATGGAGAGGGAAGAACTCCTCTGGGCCTGGCAGACTGGTTTTATCAGGTCTGTTCTTTGGGCCATGTGTGTTGCAAACCCAGCAGCACTCCCCGTACACTGGAGGGAAATTCCCTCAGGCGTAACATGGGGGGACTCATAGAATCATAGAATATTAGAGTTGGAAGGGACCTCAGGAGGTCATCTAGTCCAACCCCCTGCTCAAAGTAGGACTAACCTCAGCTATATCCCATCCCAACAGAGAGGGCTTTGTCAAGCCTCAGCTTAAAAACCTCTAAGGATGGAGATTCCACCACCTCCCTAGGTAACCCATTCCAGTGCTTCACCACCCTCCTAGTAAAAACTTTTTCCTAATGTCCAACCTAGACCTCCCGCCCTGCAACTTGAGACCGTTGCTCCTTGTTCTGTCATCTGCCACCACCGAGAACAGCCTAGCCCCATCCTCCCTGGAACCCCCTTTCAGGTAGTTAAAGGCTGCTATCAAATCCCCCCTCATTCTTCTCTTTTGCAGACTAAACAAGCCCAGTTCCCTCAGCCTCTCCTCATAAGTCCTGTGCTCCAGCCCCCTAATCATTTTGGTTGCCCTCCGCTGCACTCTCTCTAACTTGTCCACATCCTTTTTGTAGTGGGGGGCCCAAAACTGGACACAATATTCTAAATGCGGCCTCACCAATGCCGAATAGAGGGGAATAATCACTTCCCGTGACCTGCTGGCAATGCCCCTCCTAATGCAGCCCAATATGCCATTAGCCATCTTGACAACCAGGGCACACTGCTGACTCATATCCAGCTTTTTATCCACTGTTACCCCCAGGTCCTTTTCTGCAGAGCTGCTGCCCAGCTTGTCGGTCCCCAGTCTATAGCTGTGCATGGGATTCTTCCTTCCTAAGTGGAGGACTCTGCACTTGTCCTTGTTGAACCTCATTAGGTTTCTTTTGGCCCAATCCTCCAGTTTGTTTAGGTCCCTCTGTATCCTATCCCTACCCTCCAGGGTATCTACTACTCCCCCCAGCTTAGTGTCGTCCGCAAACTTGCTGAGGGTACAATCTACCCCATCCTCCAGATCATTAATAAAGATGTTGAACAAAACCGGCCCCAGGACCGACCCCTGGGGAACTCCGCTTGTGACCGGTTGCCAGCTAGACATGGAACCATTGATCACTACTCGTTGAGCCCTATGCTCTAGCCAGTTATCTATCCATTTTATAGTCCATTCATCTAACCCATACTTCTTTAACTTGCTGATAAGAATACTGTGTGAGACAGTATCAAAAGCTTTGCTAAAGTCAAGGTATATCGCACCCACCACCCTCCCTACATCCACAGAGCCAGTCACCTCATCATGAAGACTCAACCTTCTCCTGCAGAGGATACAAATGTGAGGAGGTGAGGGCGCTGTCAACAGAGACGACAGGCTCCAAAGATGATCTCGGCACCTGCTTGTCTCTTCAGGGGGGAAGCGGGTCTGTTTCCCAAAAACCCAACTGCTGGAGAGAAAAGAGAGAGAAAAACCCGAATCCTGCTCACCAAGAGCATCGACTTGAGGCAGACGATCCTGTGGTCTCAGGTACGCGTTATCCCTCCTGCTGCTGCTGCTGCCATGTGCTGAGACAGAGACAGGGGGTGTATGGATCCCAGGCTCTTTCGGCCATTAAACGATTAATAGGGGCTGACTGATGGCCTCTCAACAGCTGTGGAGGACTGGCAAGGTGGGCTGGTGGCCAGAGCCTGAGGGGCTGCTGAGAAGCTGTGGATGGGCCAGGAGCTGCCCCTGAAGTCAGACTTCCAGTGGAGAAGGACCAGAATGTGACACTGGGAAATGCTTCCAGAAGCAGCCAGGGAGTGGGGGTAACTGGTTCCCACTCCTCCAAGCAGGGCTGAAACCCAGCACAATGGACGGGCTTCGGTTCCCCTCCTGCCTCCAGCAGAGGAGACAATGGGGACTTGAGAGCACAGAGGTCAAGACCCTGTGGGGGCCTGGACCTGTTGACCCTTTGCTGGGGCCTTGGGATTTCTATTTCACCAGACTTTTTATTACCCTAGAGGTGGGGAGTCTATTAGCCTCTGGCTGGCATCATAACCAGAATCTGCCACACAGAGCTCAATGGTTCTCATTGGGATGAAGTCAGAACTAGCTCCACATGCTGCCCCGCGGTGAGAGATGGACTGAAGGCAATCCCAGCCATGCACACAGCGCTATCAAAGGGCTGCGTGATCAGCAGTCAATGTGGAATCGCTTTCCCCCAGTGATGGCAGTCAGTGTTTAT
Source organism: Emydura macquarii macquarii (assembly GCF_026122565.2). NCBI lineage: Eukaryota > Metazoa > Chordata > Testudines > Chelidae > Emydura > Emydura macquarii. The sequence goes on from NW_027131878.1 coordinate 12,514, forward strand.
AGTGCCCTGTAACCATTGAAGAGACTGCGGCAGAGGGGGGAAATGTTTGGCCGTAGATCGTGTCATTTGTCTGGGCTGGGAGCTGGAACAGAATTATAGACACTAAGGACCAGAAAGAAAAACTCTGTCCCCTCCAGCCCCTCTCTGCCAGCACTGGAATGACCCCTGCTGTACACCACTTAGTGCTGGATCCTCTTCCCCCTGCAGTAACCCCAACCACGAGACGCATAGGGATTGTTAGGCTGGACCAGACACAAGGTCCAGCTTGCCCAGTCTCCTGTCTCTGAGAGTGGCTCACGCCAGATGCTGCAGACCCCTGCAGTACAAAATGTGGGACATTCTGCCTCCACATTAGATCCCATCCCAATCTCTAATAGTTAGAAATTGGTGCAAGCCCTGAACGATGAGGTTTAATATCCCGCCCGGAACTGGGGTTATCATGAACGGTGAGAACTCCGGATGTTCTTGTGACTTATATAAATGCCCTGTTCCTGTCTGAACTTCGCTTGGTTCTTGACCTGAACAACTTCCTGCCGCAGTGAGCTCCACTGTCTAACTCACAGGCTTGCAAGCAAAACAATTTCACAGACTGATGCGTCTGTCACGCTGAAATTATCCCATCTGAAGTTTCCCTTTCTTTATTTCATCCCTTTACTTCCATATATAGGCTCTGTTAATGCTGTCAATTAATTCCTAGGGACACTTGCTGACATTTGAAAGCTATTTCTCTTAATCATGAAGAAATTTACACTTTTTCAAATTGTTGGTGATTGTTTTTAAACCTCTGGCTGCAGTAAAAGAAATAGTATAAATGCCTCTCACATTTTTTCACTTCTTTTTATTCCTTTTTCTTTTTGCCACTCAGCAACTTTCCAAATCTTCCACAACATGTGAAACAGTGCAGACTTTAATTTCCCCTCTTACTTTTGCAACTCTTTCCAAGTTGTGGAAGGTCAGAGTGGGAAAAGGAAAAAAAGAGAAAAAGGAACTGTGGGGGGAAAAAAAAAATCCAGACCCTTCGATGTGTTGGTTGGCATATGTTCAGAATCATGTAAGTTTATATCCTTTGTAAATGTACAACTTTGCTCCTGTGGATGTTAATGGAGATGGTATTTCAGACTGTCACTCAGCAGTTTGAATCAATAGTATTCTTTGACCAAGAAACCCAAAAAGTAATACATGCTGGTCACAGCAGTATAAAAACTGATCTGCAAGGTAGAGTTCAGTCAATCGATTGCCAGCCTAAAGGAGCATAGGAAGCACAGTTTTGAACTGGCAAAATCTCATTCGTGGAGCACTGAATTTTGCGTTGGGGTGAGAGAAGCTCTCAAAGCCCAAATCAAAGCAATATTCAGGGTTTGTCACCGCAGCTGGCGACTCTGGTGTGCAGGGAATCCAGTTCTCTTACCGCTAGTTGCCAGACTCTTCAGGGGACCTGCATATCCATAGCAAACCACGAGCATTGGCTCTTTGGAGCAGATTCTGCAGAGCAAGGCTTACTGTATTGTTAATCAGATGCATTAGGGTCTTTACACAAATCCGAGTTTGGCTTAGCAGCACATCCGTGTTTCAGTTATGCTCACTTTTCTGTCTTTCATTGACAGGGCTGAGGAAATCAGCTGGTTTTTTTCAGTTCATGTGCAATTTTGAAAAATAGTATGTATTTGTATTGTTTTGTCTCAAGCCACAAAACACTTGTAAAGGACTCCCAAAGAAACAGAAGGGGTGGAAGCAGTTAAATTGGAACAGGGACTCACCCATATCCTAGGTAAGTGTCCTGGGCTCTGGAGACATGCTGTCCCTGACCCAATGACTATCCCTTGGCATTCATAGTCTTTCATAATGACAACAAATAGTAATTTCTCCAGAGCAGGAGAGTAAAGGCTGGTCTACACTACAAAGCTAGGGCTGGAAAAATGCCATGCACTGTACGATGCAGTGTTAGTAAATACAAACCTTTTCAGTACTCATTCTTGTATATTAAATTCATTTACATATTAACTGTTACCCCAAAATCGTTATGGTTTTAGGAAAGAGTGTTTGAATTCTCAGGCCCAGAACACTGGCTCTAAACATGTGAGTGACCTGTATTCAGGAATTGTATATGATTGAATGTTGGGCTGTATTTAGTTATTCTCAGCATCTTCGGATCTGTGGAAATCCAGGTGTCCAGGGAACAGAATCTCTAAACTACTAAAAATGTCTATGGAAGTATAAATAAAACTCTGTGGTAGATAGGGGATCCTGCTTATGGCAGTTATTTTCTGTAATGGACTAGGTGATCTATAACGGAACATTTAGTACAAATGGGTTCTGTAAGGAATAAAACAACGACCTATTGAAAGATGGTTTTAACTTATTAAGAATTGTTGGGTTTCTCAGTTGTCAGTAATAATGATGGGATAGAATTCCCTGTAGCTTATCAATCATGTAACCTAATGATACCATGAAAGAAATTTCATAGGTAATCAGGTAAAATGAAAATGTCAAAAACTGAACACGGTGAAATTAACCATGGGAAAGTAATTTTCCCTCCAAAAAGGGGTTTCTTTGTGTTATAACCTGTAATAAGACAGAGGTGTCAGGAATTCTATGGGGTGTACAAACTGCTGACCTCCACGAGGTACAGAGGAGAGAGACACAGAGGTCAGTTCTTTACATTGCCACCTGTGGTGTAATTATTCTTTCTGTATTCTGTATAATGCTGTATTAATCTTTGATTAAATAATTCCGCTGGAGCTGTCATGTGACAAACACGCAACAGACCCAAGTCCTGTGTGGGCACTTGCTAGGTCACTGGAAGAATTTTTCCATCAACCTGGCGACTTGCCTCTTGGAGAAGTGGATTTACAACAGCGACAGGAAAACACCTTCCATTGCTGAAGGACGTGTCTATGCTACAGTGGCAGCGCTGAACCATGTAGTGTTTCTAGTATAGACGTAGCATTGGAATGATTCCACAGCTGGGCTGTTCATCATCACGGTCCATGTATGGATGCCACTACCCCACTTTGTGTTTTGAAGCCAGTATTTGGGCTGGTGGACTGACAGACAGAGGGCCTTTGAACATTAATGCTTTTAAATTGATAATGTTATTGAATGTAACCCAGGATGTATTCTCATTATAGTGTAGGGTTTGTTTTATCTCCTGCAGGTACAATCCATGGCAGACACAGAGTGGGGAAATCAAACGACCATCACTGAATTCATCCTCCTCGGATTTGGGCATCTCCCTGAATTGCAGTTTCTTCTCTTCCTGCTGTTTCTAGTAATCTATGTAGTGTCGGTGGTCGGGAACATCTTCATTGTTGTGCTAGTTGTGGCTGATCAGCACCTTCACATCCCCATGTACTTCTTCCTGGGGAATTTGTCCTGCCTGGAGATCTGCTACAACTCCACCATCCTGCCGAGGATGCTGGCCAGTTTTCTGACTGGAGACAGAACCATTTCTGTCCATGGTTGTATGACACAATTTTATTTTGTTAGTTTCTTTGACGCTACCGAGTGTTATCTCTTAGCTGCAATGTCTTATGACCGGTATTTAGCAATATGCAAACCACTGCATTATGCAGCCCTTATGAATGGCAGTTTATGCCTCCAGTTAGCAACTGGGTCTTGGATAAGTGGGTTTCTGGCTGGCACTATTTCAGTGTCCTTCATGTCACCATTACCTTTCTGTGGTCCCAGTAAAATTGATCATTTCTTCTGTGAATCTACGCAGATAATAAATCTCCACTGCAGTGACACCTACCAGGTAGAGGTTCTAATTACCATTGTGGCTGCTATATTCACCCTGCCCCCATTTGCACTAACCCTGACTTCCTATGTTTGTATCATCTCCACTATCCTGAGAATCCCTTCAACCACTGCGAAGCACAAGACATTTTCCACATGCTCCTCTCACCTCATTGTGGTGACCATCTTCTATGGGACCCTGATCATCGTGTATCTGCTACCAAAAAACTCCTCACTGAGGTACCAGAACAAAGTCTTCTCTGTCTTCTACACAATTCTGACTCCTTTGGCCAATCCCTTCATATACAGCCTGAGGAACAAAGAGGTCAAGGAGGCCCTGAGAAAAATTGTCTGTAAATGGCTAGATTTTATGAGAATTCAAAAATCTCACTCTCTTTTTCTAAGGCAAAATGGTGAAGAGGACAGCCTATTTATTGTTTAATACTCAACTGCTGCATCACCCTTATTTCTCACTTGTTCATTGGTGAGGTACACTTATCATATTTCAGGATGTGCAAAGATTTGAAACTGGAAGAGGAATGAGCATCAGAATACGATTGACCAGTATTTTACTTGCTGAATGTTGGTAGATAAAGACAGTTTGGTGAATTCCACACACTGTAACCAATTTAGAATATAAAGGGAAATTATTATCTAGGGCTAGGTCCAGAAAGGAATTTAGGAACCGGAACACCTAAGTGCTAGTGTCTTGCCAGCCAATGGAACCCTCGTTCTGTGATTCAGAATCCAGACTTGCTATGCAATGCTGCAATGGACAGGGAGACTGAGGCCTTGTCTGCATTACAGAGCGCTGTTGATGAAAGTTATGCTGGTGATCAAAAAGCTCTATAATTCCATCACTCAGTCACACAAGTTCACACAATGCTCCCTCTGTCAGCAGAGCACGTCCACCGTTGGTGCTCTAGCAGTGACAGTCAGAGCAGTGCACTGTGGGTAGCTATCCCACTGTGCAACTTGCCACCTTCTGCAGCGAGGAGTTGTGGGAAGGCAGAGTGGATCGCAGTGCATCATGGGTTCAGGCTCAACACCCCATAATGCATTTTTTCCATCCCATCATTCCATGGGTTTCAGACTGTGTTTTGCAGCATTTCTCAACAGCTCCTGTTTCCTGTGCACCTGCAATCTCTGTCTGAAAGGATGAATCCTGCACTATTTTCCACTCTTATGAACACATCATGGATGGTCATGCAGTATATCCTGAACTCCTCATCTGAACAGGAATCAGAGGTGCCTGGCCTGCCGTGTGCCATGGAAAGAAACAAGATCAGGTTACTTTTGGCATTCTCGGAGCAGCTGCACATGGTGCACAATTGTTTTGGGTGTGGGAAACAAACATCAAGGGTGGGATCACATCATTATGCAGGTCTGGGATGAAGAGCACTGGCTGCAGAATTTTCAGATGTGGAAAGCCACATTCCTGGAACTCTGTGTGGAGCTCGTCCCAGCACTGTGGCACAAGGAGACCAAAATGAGACCTGCCTTCTCTGTGGAGAAGTGTGTGGCGATTGTCGTGTGGAATCTGGCAACTCCAGACTGCTACCGTTCGGCCATGAATCAGTTTGGAGTTGGGAAGTCCACCGTTGGGGCTATGTTAATGCAAATGTGCAGGCCCATTAATCTCATTCTGCCACCAAGGAATGTGACTCTTGGAAATGTCCATGAAATAGTTGAAGTCTTTGCTGCGGGGTGAGAGATGGCATGTGTATTCCAATTTTTGGCTCCAGACCATCTTGCGATGTAGTATGTCAATAAAAAGGGGTATTTCACTATGGTGTTGCAGGCGCTTGTGGATCATTGTGGGTGTTTCACTGACATCAACTCGGGTAGGTGCATGATGCTCATATCCTCAGGAACACTGGCCCGTATAGAAAGCTGTGAGCAGGGACTTTCTTTCCAGACCAGACAATTTTATTGGGGAATGTTGAAATGCCCATAGTGATCTTGGGAGATCCTGCCCACCCCTTACTGCCATGGCTCATGAAGCTTTATACAGGCAACCTGGATAGCAGCAAGGAGCACTTCAACAACAGGCTGAGCAGGTACCAAATGACTCTTGAATGTGGGTCTGGCAGATTAAAAGCTTGCTGGCGCTGTCTTTGTCAGGTTAGATCTAAGTGAGGAAAATATTCCCATGGTTATAGCTGCCTGCTGTGCGCTCCATGATATTTTTGTGAGACTAAGGGTGAAAATTTCCCTCGGGATGGAGCATGGAGGCAGATCACCTGGTGGCTGATTTTGAGCAGCCAGAAACCAGAGCTATTAGAGGGGCACAGCAGGGACCTGTTTGAATCAGGGAGGTCTTGAGGCAACGTTCTGACAATGAGCACCAGTAATGTGTCTTTCTGTACAGCACTGAGCCATGCTGTGTTAATTTTCTGCCTTGCATCAAAATGTGGATGATTCCTGACCATGATTTGTATTCTGCAAATGATCCAGTTACCACTGTGTATTAATTTCAGCAGCAACTACCATGTGTAGGAGAAAATAAAGATTGCTTATCTTTCAGAGAGTATGCTTTTTTAAACTAACAACACACACAAAATTATTGGTGGGAAGGGAGAAAACAGTGATGGGCAGTGTAGGCTCACATAGATGTGTGTAAGTCCAACTACCATTTTGGAAGCTCTCCAAAGGGGTGGAGCGAACGGGGTACTGAGACGGGCTGGGAGGTTGGAAAGAATGTGTGGGAGGAGTTTGGGTAGGTCATGGCAAACAGTTCTGTGTCAGCTGCAGGGCGATGGAGCAAGCACACATGAATTCTCTCTGTAGTGTGATTAAGGACTTCAATATCTCCGTTTGCTCCTCCATTGTCTGTATTATCTGCTAAAATTAGCTCCTGGATCTCCTTACTCTCCTGCCTATCTATTTTCTGATTTTCATTTACAGTTTCTCTCCATGCTCCATGTTCTTGTTTTTTGGCCTCTGAAGTCTGGAGCTCCTCCTGAAAAATTTCCTCCGTGCTCTTCCTCGGTTGCTTCCTTATAGGGGAGAGGTGCTCCATCAGTTCCCATGAAGAGCACATCTGCAAAACCACAAAAACAATGAATAGAAGCATGATTGTTGGTGTACTCACAGCATCAAATCATTATAGTAAAATACACCTCTTTCTCACTGTCCCCTGTCAAGCACACAGCTTGGTGAAGGCCCCAAACATGGTGAGTTCATCCCAGGGAGTGGGAAGGGAATTGCGCTTCAGATGGGAAAAAGGGTCTTTGTGGTTTTCTAAGGGGATCACTGCAGGTGAGTAGGGACAAAATTGTAAATTCTGACACCATTTTCCACAGGTTGGAGTCATAGAAATCGATATCTCACCCCTGAGCCTAAGCAAAGTTGCAAGGATGCATCTCCTGCATGTGAGTGGCCTCAGACTGGGTCCATATGCTGCTTGCCTGTCTGCTGCTTTGGACCCTGCACAAGTCATTGCTGAATGGCATGGGAAAGTTTCCTTCAATGGAGGAAGGAACAAAACAGCTCTGCCAAGGAACCTTCGGCAGAGGATTGGAGAGTACCTCCAGGAAAGTTTCCTAGAGATCTCTCTGGAGGATTCCCATGAAATCTCAGTGTACATTAACACACTTTTCCACCAGACTGCCTAGCTGCACAGGGGAATGTGAAGCACATGCCAACACAGCTAGTCTTGTACATGTCTATCCCTTCACCCACTTGTAGAATATAACAAAGCAAAGGACAGCTCTACCTCATATAACCAAACAGCATCAACTCAAAGAGATCACTTACCAGAGGTCCCCTGTCCTGCATCATGCGCGCCAGAGACGGAGTGTTGGGACTGTCTCGAACCCTCTGGTGTCAAGAAGAGATCCTAGCTCCCCATGGCACTGGATGACCCTGTTGCCTGTCCCATCTGGTCCTTCAACTCGACCTCCTCATCTCCAAATTTGTCCTCAGAGTTGAGTCCTCTCTCTCCAGCCCCACTGAAGTATCCATGGGGATCTTGGTGGTGGAGGTTGGTCACCGCCGAGGATGGCAGACAACACTTTGTAGAAGCGGCCAGTCTTCAGCGCAATACCAGAGTGACAGTTTGACTAACTAGCTTTCTGGTACACCTGCCTCATCTCCTTGATCTTCGCACGGCATGGATGTGTGTACTGTTCATAGCCCTTCTCCAAAAGGCTTTTATAAATCTGACTGTAGGTATCAAAGTTTGTACGGCTGGAGCAGAGCTGGCACTGCACAGCCTCCTCGCCTCACAGACATGGCAGTTCCAACAGCTTTGATGTGCACCAAGCGGGAGAGCATTTGCTACCTCGAGCCTCCATGGCCAGCTGCTATGTGAGCTCTCCATGCCAAGCAAACAGGAAGTGGAATTTAAAAATGTCCCGGGACTTTAAAGGGGAAGGGGTGCATGCCTGTGTACCTGGGTTCTGGGCAGTGGAGTTCGAACTACTGACCAGAGCGGTCAGGATGGGCCTTGTGAGACTCCTCCTGGAGACCATTTATGGTGACATAACCAAGTGCAGGGTCTACACTGACACTTTGTCGGTATGACTTTTCCGCAAAAAGCTCTACGCCTCTCCTCGAGGTGGTTTTCTGTTGTCGGCAAAGCAGGAGAGTTGTGTCTATGGGAGAAGCGTTGCAGTGTATACACTTCCACCTCCTCCAGTTTGTTGATGAAAGTTGACTTTTGTTGACCAAACTCTAGCGTAGACCAGCCCTCGGGTAGCTAAGAAAGATATCCAGAGAAGTGAAGAGGTGAGGAGCCGCTAAGCTAGCCAATAGGAAATGGAAACTAGACGGATGTTGGCCACTCAACCTTCTCCTGCAGAGGATACAAATGTGAGGAGGTGAGGGCGCTGTCAACAGAGACAACAGGCTCCAAAGGTGATCTTGGCACCCGCTTGTCTCTTCAGGGGGGAAGCGGGTCTGTTTCCCGAAAACCCAACTGCTGGAGAGAAAAGAGAGAGAAAAACCTGAATCCTGCTCACCAAGCACATCGACTTGAGGCAGACGATCCTGTGGTCTCAGGTACGTGTTATCCCTCCTGCTGCTACTGCTGCCATGTGCAGAGACAGAGACAGGGGGTGTATGGAGCCCAGGCTCTTTCGGCCATTAAACGATTAATAGGGGCTGACTGGTGGCCTCTCAACAGCTGCGGAGGACTGGCAAGGTGGGCTGGTGGCCAGAGCCTGAGGGGCTGCTGAGAAGAGCTGTGGATGGGCCAGGAGCTGCCCCTGAAGTCAGACTTCCAGCGGAGAAGGACCAGAATGTGAGACTGGGAAATGCTTCCAGAAGCAGCCAGGGAGTGGGGGTAACTGGTTCACGCTCCTCCAAGCAGGGCTGAAACCCAGCACAATGGACGGGCTTCGGTTCCCCTCCTGCCTCCAGCAGAGGAGACAATGGGGACTTGAAAGCACAGAGGTCAAGAACCTGTGGGGGCCTGGAGCTGTTGACCCTTTGCTGGGGTCTTGGGATTTCTATTTCACCAGACTCTTTATTACCCTAGAGGTGGGGAGTCTATTAGCCTCTGGCTGGCATCATAACCAGAATCTGCCACACAGAGCTCAATGGTTCTCATTGGGACGGAGTCAGAACTAGCTCCACAAGCGGCCCCGCGGTGAGAGATGGGCTGAAGGCAATCCCAGCCATGCACACAGCGCTATCAAAAGGTTGCATGATCAGCAGTCAATGCAGAATCGCTTTCCCCCAGTGATGACAGTCAGTGTTTATAGTGCCCTGTAACCATTGAAGAGACTGCGGCAGAGAGGGGAAACGTTTGGCCGTAGATCGTGTCATTTGTCTGGGCTGGAAGCTGGAACAGAATTATAGACACTAAGGACCAGAAAGAAAAACTCTGTCCCCTCCAGCCCCTCTCTGCCAGCACCGGAATGACCCCTGCTGTACACCTCTTAGTGCTGGATCCCCTTTCCCCTGCAGTAACCCCAACCACGAGACGCATAGGGATTGTTAGGCTGGACCAGACACAAGGTCCAGCTTGCCCAGTCTCCTGTCTCTGAGAGTGGCTCACGCCAGATGCTGCAGACCCTGCAGTACAAAATGTGGGACATTCTGCCCCCACATTAGGTCCCATCCCAATCTCTAATAGTTAGAAATTGGTGCAAGCCCTGGACAATGAGGTTTAATATCCCTTCCGGAACTGGGGTTATCATGAACGGTTAGAACTCTGGGTGTTCCTGTGACTTATATAAATGTCCTGTTCCTGTCTGAATTTCGCTTGGTTCTTGACTGAACAACTTCCTGCCGCAGTGAGCTCCACTGTCTAACTCACAGGCTTGCAAGCAAAACAATTTCACAGACTGATGTGTCTCAGTCACGCTGAAATTATCCCATCTGAATTTTCCCTTTCTTTATTTCATCCCTTTACTTCCGTATATAGGCTCTGTTAATGCTGTCAATTGATTCCTAGGGACACTTGCTGACATTTGAAAGCTGTTTCTCTTAATCATGAAGAAATTTCCACTTTTTCAAATTGTCGGTGATTGTTTTTAAACCCCTGGCTGCAGTAAAAGAAATAGTATAAATGCCTCTCACATTTTTTCACTTCTTTTTATTCCTTTTTCTTTTTGCCACTCAGCAACTTCCCAAATCTTCCACAACATATGAAACAGTGCAGACTTTAATTTCCCCTCTTACTTTTGCAATTCTTTCCAAGTTGTGGAAGGTCAGAGTGAGAAAAGGAAAAAAAGAGAAAAAGGAAATGTGAAAAAAAAAATCCAGACCCTTCGATGTGTTGGGTGGCATATGTTCAGAATCATGTAAGTTTATATCCCTTGTAAATGTACAACTTTGCTCCTGTGGATGTTAATGGAGATGGTATTTCAGACTGTCACTCAGCAGTTTGAATCAATAGTATTCTTTGACCAAGAAACCCAAAAAGTAATACATGCTGGTCACAGCAGTATAAAAACTGATCTACAAGGTACAGTTCAGTCAACCAATTGTCAACCTAAAGGGGCATAGAAAGCACAGTTTTGAACTGACAAAATCTCATTCATGGAGCACTGAATTTTGCTTTGGGGGTGAAAGAAGCTCTCAAAGTCCAAATCAAAGCAATATTCAGGGTTTGCCACCTCAGCTGGCGACTCTGGTGTGCAGGGAATCCAGTTCTCTTACTGCTAGGTGCCAGACTCTTCAGGGGACCTGCATATCCATGGCAAACCACGAGCATCGGCTCTTTGGAGCAGATTCTGCAGAGCAAGCCTTACACTATTGTTAATCAGATGCATTAGGGTCTTTACACAAATCCGAGTTTGGCTTAGCAGCACATCCGTGTTTCAGTTATGCTCACTTTTCTGTCTTTCATTGACAGGGCTGAGCAAATCAGCTGGTTTTTTTCAGTTCATGGGCAATTTTGAAAAATAGTGTGTATCTGTATTGTTTTGGCACAAGCCATAAAACACTTGTAAAGGACTCCCAAAGAAACAGAGGGGGTGGAAGCAGGTACATTGGAACAGGGACTCACCCATATCCTAGGTAAGTGCCCTGGGCTCTGGATACATGCTGTCCCTGACCCAATGACTATCCCTTGGCGTTCATAGTCTTTCATAATGACAACAAATAGTAATTTCTCCAGAGCAGGAGAGTAAAGGCTGGTCTACACGACAAAGCTCGGGCTGTGAAAAATGCCATGCACTGTACGATGCAGTGTTAGTAAATACAAACCTTTTCAGTACTCATTCTTGTATATTAAACTCATTTACATATTAACTCTTATCCCAAAATCGTTATGGTTTTAGGAAAGAGTGTTTGAATTCTCAGGCCCAGAACACTGGCTCTAAACATGTGAGTGACCTGTATTCAGGAATTGTATATGATTGAACGTTGGGCTGTATTTAGTTATTTTCAGCATCTTCGGATCTGTGGAAATCCAGGTGTCCAGGGAACAGACTCTCTAAACTACTAAAAATGTCTACGGAAGTATAAATAAAACTCTGTGGTAGATAGGGGATCCTGCTTATGGCAGTTATTTTCTGTAATGGACTAGGTGATCTATAACGGAACATTTAGTACAAATGGGTTCTGTAAGGAATAAAACAACGACCTATTGAAAGATGGTTTTAACTTATTAAGAATTGTTGGGTTTCTCAGTTGTCAGTAATAATGGTGGGATAGAATTCCCTGTAGCTTATCAAACATGTAACCTAATGATACCATAAAAGAAATTCCATATGTAATCAGGTAAAATGAAATGTCAAAAACTGAACACACGGTGAAATTAACCATGGGAAAGTAATTTTCCCTCCAAAAAGGGGTTTCTTTGTGTTATAACCTGCAATAAGACAGAGGTGTCAGGAATTCGATGGGGTGTACAAACTGCTGGCCTCCACGAGGTACAGATGAGAGAGAAACAGAGGTCAGTTCTTTACATTGCTACCTGTGGTGTAATTATTCTTTCTGTATTCTGTATAATGCTGTATTCATCTTTGATTAAATAATTCCGCTGCAGCTGTCATGTGACAAACACGCAACAGACCCAAGTCCTGTGTGGGCACTGCTAGGTCACTGGAAGAATTTTTCCATCAACCTGGAGACTTGCCTCTTGGAGAAGTGGATTTACAACAGCGACAGGAAAACGCCTTCCATTGCTACAGGAAGTGTCTATGCTACAGTGGCAGTGCTGAACCATGTAGCGTTTCTAGTGTAGACATAGCATTGGAATGATTCCACAGCTGGGCAGTTCATCATCACAGTCCAGGTATGGATGCCACTACCCCACTTTGTGTTTTGAAGCCAGTATTTGGGCTGGTGAACTGACAGACAGAGGGCCTTTGAACGTTAATGCTTTTAAATTGATAATGTTATTGAATGTAACCCGAGCTGTATTCTCATTATAGTGTAGGGTTTGTTTTATCTCCCAGAGGTACAATCCATGGCAGACACAGAGTGGGGAAATCAAATGACCATCACTGAATTCATCCTCCTCGGATTTGGGCATCTCCCTGAATTGCAGTTTCTTCTCTTCCTGCTGTTTCTAGTAATCTATGTAGTGTCGGTGGTCAGGAACATCATTGTTGTGCTAGTTGTGGCTGATCAGCACCTTCACATCCCCATGTACTTCTTCCTGGGGAATTTGTCCTGCCTGGAGTTCTGCTACAACTCCACCATCCTGCCGAGGAAGCTGACCAGTTTTCTGACTGGAGACAGAGCCATTTCTGTCCATGGTTGTATGACACAATTTTATTTTGTTAGTTTCTTTGGCGCTACTGAATGTTATCTCTTAGCTGCAATGTCTTATGACCAGTATTTAGCAATATGCAAACCACTGCATTATGCAGCCTTATGAATGGCAGTTTATGCCTCCAGTTAGCAACTGGGTCTTGGATAAGTGGGTTTCTGGCTGGCACTATTTCAGTGTCCTTCATGTCACCATTACCTTTCTGTGGCCCCAGTAAATTTGATGATTTCTTCTGTGAATCTACACAGATAATAAATCTCCACTGCAGTGACACCTACAAGCTAGAGGTTCTAATTACCATTGTGGCTGCTATATTCACCCTGCCCCCATTTGCACTAACCCTGACTTCCTATGTTTGTATCATCTCCACTATCTTGAGAATCCCTTCCACCACCGGGAAGCACAAGGCATTTTCCACATGCTCCTCTCACCTCATTGTGATGACCATCTTCTATGGGACTCTGATCATCGTGTATCTGCTACCAAAAAAACCCACACTGAGGGACCTGAACAAAGTCTTCTCTGTCTTCTACACAATTCTGACTCCTTTGGCCAATCCCTTCATATACAGCCTGAGGAACAAAGAGCTCAAGGAGGCCCTGAGAAAAATTGTGTGTAAATAGCTAGATTTTATGAGAATTCAAAAATCTCACTCTCTTTTTCTAAGGCAAAATGGTGAAGAGGACAGCTTATATATTGTTTAATACTCAACTGCTGCATCACCCTTATTTCTCACTAGTTCGTTGGTGAGGTACACTTATCATATTTCAGGGTGTGCAAAGATTTGAAACTGCAAGAGGAATGAGCATCAGAATACGATTGACCAGTATTTTACTTGCTGAATGTTGGTAGAGAAAGACAGTTTGGTGAATTCCACACACTGTAACCAATTTAGAATATAAAGGGAAATTATTATCTAGGGCTAGGTCCAGAAAGGAATTTAGGAACCGGAACACCTAAGTGCTAGAGTCTTGCCAGCCAATAGTACCCTCGTCCTGTGATTCAGAATCCAGACTCGCTATGCAATGCTGCAGTGGACAGGGAGACTGAGGCCTTGTCTGCATTATAGAGTGCTGTTGATGCAAGTTATGCTGGTGATCAAAAAGCTCTATAATTCCATCACTCAGTCACACAAGTTCACACAACGCTCCATCTGTCAGCAGAGCACGTCCACCGTTGGTGCTCTAGCAGTGACAGTCAGAGCAGTGCACTGTGGGTAGCTATCCCACTGTGCAACTTGCCACCTTCTGCAGCGAGGAGTTGTGGGAAGGCAGAATGGATCACAGTGCATCCTGGGTTCAGGCTCAACACCCCATAATGCATTTTTTCCATCCCATCATTCCAAGGGTTTCAGACTGTGTTTTGCAGCATTTCTCAACAGCTCCTGTTTCCTGTGCACCTGCAATCTCTGTCTGAAAGGATGAATCCTGCACTATTTTCCACTCTTATGAACACATCATGGATGGTCATGCAGTATATCCTGAACTCCTCATCTGAACAGGAATCAGAGGTGCCTGGCCTGCCGTGTGCCATGGAAAGAAACAAGACCAGGTTACTTTTGGCATTCTCGAAGCAGCTGCACATGGTGCACAATTGTTTTGGGTGCAGGAAACAAGCATCAAGGGTGGGATCACATCGTTATGCAGGTCTGGGATGAAGAGCACTGGCTGCAGAATTTTCAGATGCGGAAAGCCACATTCCTGGAACTGTGTGTGGAGCTCGTCCCAGCACTGTGGCACAAGGAGACCAAAATGAGACCTGCCCTCTCTGTGGAGAAGTGTGTGCCGATTGTCGTGTGGAAGCTGGCAACTCCAGACTGCTACCGTTCGGCCATGAATCAGTTTGGAGTTGGGAAGTCCACCGTTGGGGCTATATTAATGCAAGTGTGCAGGCCCATTAATCTCATTCTGCCACCAAGGCATGTGACTCTTGGAAATGTCCATGAAATAGTTGAAGGCTTTGCAGCAATGGGATTCCCTAACTGCTGTGGGGTGAGAGATGGCATGTGTATTCCAATTTTTGTCTCCAGACCATCTTGTGATGTAGTATGTCAATAAAAAGGGGTATTTCTCTATGCTGTTGCAGGCGCTTGTGGATCATTGTGGGTGTTTCACTGACATCAACTCGGGTAGGTGCATGTTGCTCATATCTTCAGGAACACTGGCCCGTATAGAAAGCTGTGAGCAGGGACTTTCTTTCCAGACCAGACAATTTTATTGGGGAATGTTGAAATGCCCATAGTGCTCTTGGGAGATCCTGCCCACCCCTTACTGCCATGGCTCATGAAGCTTTATACAGGCAACCTGGATAGCAGCAGAGAGCACTTCAACAACAGGCTGAGCAGGTACCAAATGACTCTTGAATGTGGGTCTGGCAGATTAAAAGCTTGCTGGCACTGCCTTTATGTCAGGTTAGCTCTAAGTGAGGAAAATATTCCCATGGTTATAGCTGCCTGCTGTGCGCTCCATGATATTTCAGTGAGACTAAGGGTGAAAATTTCCCTTGGGATGGAGCATGGAGGCAGATCACCTGGTGGCTGATTTTGAGCAGCCAGAAACCAGAGCTATTAGAGGGGCACAGCAGGGACCTATTTGAATCAGGGAGGTCTTGAGGCAACGTTTTGACAATGAGCACCAGTAATGTGTCTTTCTGTACAGCACTGAGCCATGCTTTGTTAATTTTCTGCCTTGCATCAAAATGTGGATGATTCCTGACCATGATTTGTATTCTGCAAATGATCCAATTACCACTGTGTATTAATTTCAGCAGCAACTACCATGTGTAGGAGACAAATAAAGATTGCTTATCTTTCAGAGAGTATGCTTTTTTAAACTAACAATTAACACACACAAAATTATTGGTGGGAAGGAGAAAACAGTGATGGGCAGTGTAGGCTCACATAGATGTGTGTAAGTCCAACTACCATTTTGGAAGCTCTCCAAAGGGGTGGAGCAAACAGGGTACTGAGACGGGCTGGGAGGTTGGAAAGAATGTGTGGGAGGAGTTTGGGTAGGTCATGGCAAGCAGTTCTGTGTCAGCTGCAGGGCGATGGAGCAAGCACACATGAATTCTGTCTGTAGTGTGATTAAGGACTTCAATATCTCTGTTTGCTCCTCCATTGTCTGTATTATCTGCTAAAATTAGCTCCTGGATCTTCTTACTCTCCTGCCTATCTATTTTCTGATTTTCATTTACAGTCTCTCTCCATGCTCCATGTTCTTGTTTTTTGGCCTCTGAAATTTGGAGCTCCTCCTGAAACATTTCCTCCGTGCTCTTCCTTGGTTGCTTCCTTATCGGGGAGAGGTGCTCCATCAGTTCCCGTGAAGAGCACATCTGCAGAACCACAAAAACAATGAATAGAAGCATGATTGTTGGTGTACTCACAGCATCAAATCATTATAGTAAAATACACCTCTTTCTCACTGTCCCCTGTCAAGCACACAGCTTGGTGAGTTCATCCCAGGGAGTGGGAAGGGAACTGCGCTTCAGATGGGGAAAAGGGTCTTTGTGGTTTTCTAAGGGGATCACTGCAGGTGAGTAGGGAGAAAATTGTAAATTCTGACACCATTTTCCACAGGTGGGAGTCATAGAAATCGATATCTCACCCCTGAGCCTAAGCAAGGATGCAAGAATGCATCTCCTGCATGTGAGTGGCCTCAGACTGGGTCCATATGCTGCTTGCCTGTCTGCTGCTTTGTACCCTGCACAAGTCATTGCTGAATGGCATGGGAAAGTTTCCTTCAATGGAGGAAGGAACAAAACAGCTCTGCCAAGGAACCTTCAGCAGAGGATTGGAGAGTACCTCCAGGAAAGTTTCCTAGAGATCTCTCTGGAGGATTCCCATGAAATCTCAGTGTACATTAACACACTTTTCCACCAGACTGCCTAGCTGCACAGGGGAATGTGAAGCACGTGCCAACACAGCTAGTCTTGTACATGTCTATCCCTTCACCCACTTGTAGAATATAACAAAGCAAAGGACAGCTCCACCTCATATAACCAAACAGCATCAACTCAAAGAGATCACTTACCAGAGGTCTCCTGTCCTGCATCATGCGCGCCAGAGATGGAGTGTTGGGACTGGCTTGAACCCTCTGGTGTCGAGAAGAGATCCTAGCTCCCCATGGCACTGGATGACCCTGTTGCCTGTCCCATCTCGTCCTTCAACTCGACCTCCTCATCTCCAACTTTGTCCTCAGAGTTGAGTCCTCTCTCTCCAGCCCCAGTGAAGTATCCATGGGGCTCTTGGTGGTGGAGGTTGGTCACCGCCGAGGATGGCAGACAACACTTTGTAGAAGCGGCCAGTCTTCAGCGCAATACCAGAGTGACAGTTTGACTAACTAGCTTTCTGGTACACCTGCCTCATCTCCTTGATCTTCGCATGGCATGGATGTGTGTACTGTTCGCAGCCCTTCTCCAAAAGGCCTTTATAAATCTGACCGTAAGTATCAAAGTTTGTACGGCTGGAGCAGAGCTGGCACTGCACAGCCTCCTCGCCTCACAGACATGACAGATCTGACAGCTTTAATGTGCACCAAGCGGGAGAGCATTTGCTACCTCGATCCTCCATGGCCAGCTGCTATGTGAGCTCTCCACGCCAAGCAAACAGGAAGTGGAATTTAAAAATGTCCCAGGATTTTAAAGGGGAAGGGGTGCATGCCTGTGTACCTGGGTTCTGGGCAGTGGAGTTCGAACTACTGACCAGAGCGGTCAGGATGGGCCTTGTGAGACTCCTCCTGGAGACCATTTATGGTGACATAACCAAGTGCAGGGTCTACACTGACACTTTGTCGATATAACTTTTCCGCAAAAAGCTCTACGCCTCTCCTCGAGGTGGTTTTTGTTGTCGGAAAAGCAGGAGAGTTGTGTCTATGGGAGAAGCATTGCAGTGTGTACACCTCCACCTCCTCCAGTTTGTTGATGAAAGTTGACTTTTGTTGACCAAACTCTAGCGTAGACCAGCCCTCGGGTAGCTAAGAAAGATATCCAGAGAAGTGAAGAGGTGAGGAGCCGTCTAAGCTAGCCAATAGGAAATGGAAAC
>NW_027131879.1:0-3066 GCF_026122565.2 Emydura macquarii macquarii
GTCCAGTCCAGGAGCACTGGGAGTTGTTCAGCCCCTGCCTGCTCGTCCTTACCCCACTTGTGTGCAGGTAGGAGGGGCTCCCTGCTCATATCTGCACATGAGCAGACCCCAGGTGTCCGCAGCTCCCAGCCAGGCCAGGACCCCAGGCAGCAACTGAGGTGAGTCCCAACTCCTGGCAGAGGGAGCCCAGCTAGGGGAGGCTAGGTGTGGGGGAGGGGTGCAGTGGTGGCCATTGGAACCCCTGGAAAATTGGGGTCCCCTAGCAGCAGACTGGCAAGGCTAGGCTAGGGACCTGCCCTGTGTGGGCATGGGGATAAGCCTGGGAAAGCCCCTTGTGGGAGGGAGAAGCTGGACTGGACCCCCGTGACAGGGTGTGTGTGTGGGGGGGAACTAAGCCCATAGAATCCCATGGCAGATGGTGTGAGGGAGGGGGAAAGCCCTGAGGGGGAGGGGAAGCCCAGGTCTGGGCCCAGACATTTTTTTTCACTTGGGACTGACCTGGTGGCCAGTTGGGAGAAGGGGTTGACCCGGTGGTTGGCAGCCCCATTCTAACCATTAGGCCCCATTCCTTTCCCAGAGCCAGATGACAACCCAGGCATCTGGGCTCCCAGCCCCTGCACTCTAACCACTAGGCCCCATCCTCTCAGACTGAGGAGAGAATAGAAAGAACCCAGGCATCTGAGGTCCCAACCCCCCTGCCCCACCCACACACACCCACCCACACACACTTTAACCAATAGTCCATACTCCCCTTCCAGAGCAAGGTGAGAACCCAGGTGTCTGGGCTCCCAGCCCCCACACTCTAACCATTAGGCCCTGGGTCTAATGGGGGTGGGGCTTGGGGGGCAGAGTAATAGGGCACCCACCAGCAAAACAAAAAATCAGCACTGCTTTGCAGCCTCTCAGAGATCCCCCTTGAGCCCCCTCCAGAGTTCTCCCCATTTCACTCTTTTTCTTTTCTTGGAGCCCCAGGTTCTCGCCTCCTCTCTGCCCCCGGCTTAAGGCTGCTGCTGCTGTGAGATCCTGGGCTGCTGCTGGGCTGACACCCCTGCCCTGCTGCTGCAGGGACACGCTGAGCGAGGGGCTGGTGAGAAACAGGGAGAGGCAGCGTTTGCATCCAGTAAAACAGCTTCATAAATGAGCCGGGGGCGAGGGCAGAGGGACAAGGGTGGCTGGAGTTTTTGAAGCTCCACCCACAAAATAATCTCTGCCCGTGTGAGTCACCAAAGGAGACACCGTGGCCTGTTCACAGTAGATGGTGCAATGTTCAGAACAGGACGGTGTTGCTGATTGGCTCCAAGAGCTCCTTGGGCCCGGCTCCCCTCATGGGGCTAGAATATGCCACTGGGTTCTCTGGGCCTGGCCTTCCTTTGCTGGGGAAAGATAAGGGGCGGCATCTTCCAAACATCACCCACTAGGGGCACCAGCAGGAGGCGTCATTGGCAGTAAATGGGGCTGAGCTGTAACTCTCCCTCTCCGATCTCACATGGGGAATAAAATCATTAACAATGATGAGATTTAAATGATCTTCTCTGGGCACCTGAGCTCACCCTCCCGGAGGGACTGGGGCAATTAACACCTCTCTGAGCTGCTGTGCCCGGCTCTCTGCATCCCCTACACGTGGGTCACAATTTTTCAGGTTTTCTTTGCAAGCAGAACAGCCGGAGACTCGGTTTAAAAATAACGAACGCTGAGATCCTGGAGAACAAGGCAGTCGCTTTGGAGAAGTGCCAGTACTTCCTGGCTGGTTCTGTTGTTGGCCAAAATCTTGATTTTTGAAAAATACATGAAAGAACAGAGCCACAAACACTGCCCCCCCCTTTCCTACCAAAAGGTACTTCAGCCTGACAAACTCTTATTGTTTTACCCTTTTAAATGTTCACTTACTTTCTATGTCTATCTGTTTTAAGACCATTTTATGTTAATCTTACTATTAACCCACTTTTAATATACCTACCTAATTGTAAAAGATACTGTCAAAAATGAAATAAGGTTTTCTTTAAAAATATGTAAGTTCTTCAGCTAGGAGTTGGCCCTGAGTGATTGAAGTGTGAATGGCTAAGCAATTGAGTTGGGTGTAGACAGAAAAAGTGATTGAACAATTGGTCTCAGTAAGGGATATTGAAACAGACATGAAGAAAACACCAGCCTCACCTAAAACACTTGAGGGAAGAAGAAAGGAGCAAAAATGATTAAATGGCCGAAGAGGAGCCCACCCTGATAACTTTGGAGCCAACACATTTCAAAGGACAAAATCTGATCAGGCTTGCAACAATGTGGGTGATTAAGGATCACACCAAGAATGCAGTTGCAGCATGACAATGCAAAACCCATAGACTTACATGGGGTCCTTTCCCTATAAAATGGGACAAGATGATGAAGGCTGGAGGTTCGGGTCTACAACATCATCACATCAGCCAGGAGTACTGATGCACATTGGCAGAACCTTGCTCCTCATCCTCATGCTCTAGTCACCTGGCCAGTGACTATCATGAGCACCAAGAAGCTGGTAACTATGACATCTGGAAGATCCCTATGTATGTTGTCTGGCTCCCTGTGTGTGTGTGTGTGTGTGTGTGTGTGTGTGTGTGTGTGTGTGTGTGTGTGAATGAAAGCAGCAGTTGAAACATGTCTCTGTAATTGTAGTATTGATATAATGTTAATATTCTTTTCCTAGTGTTTACATTATTATTAATGCTATTTCACTAAGTAAAGCACAATATTAATGTTATTACAGTGTTGATACTTTTCTTTTCTTTTAATACTATTTACCAAGTTTCTGTGTTCACAATAAATGTGGCTTGTTGCCTTATCCCCTAAAAGATCCTGTGATATTTGTTATTTGGGTAACACTGGGTCCTGTAAGTGAGCACAGAGGCTGGGCCTGGTCTGAACCTAAACACTTGGGTCGCCCTAGCTACTTCACTGCAGCGCCGTCCTGTCATGTAGACGTAGCCTTGGCATTCTTGGGGCAGAGACGACCCTCAGTGGACAAAGGGCTTGGAGAAGAAATTTGGGACAGTTCAAGCCAAACTGAGATTGTCAGTGAGTCTGGTCCCTGTGGGG
>NW_027131880.1:0-3040 GCF_026122565.2 Emydura macquarii macquarii
TGGCTTTGATATGAAAAGCTCAAAGGATAGAAACATCTACGTTGTTTTTGGCACAGAACTCTCGTTGTTTTTGCCATATTGGCTTTGATAAGAAAAGCTCAAAGGATAGAAGCATCGTTGTTTTTGGCAACGAGAGTTCTGTGTCCCTCTAAAGACTAAAGTCTTTAAAGGGCCGCAGAACTCTCGTTGTTTTTGCCATATTGGCTTTGATAAGAAAAGCTCAAAGGATAGAAGCATCTACGTTGTTTTTGGCAACGAGAGTTCTGAGGCCCGTTAAAGACTAAAGTCTTTAAAGGAAGCATCTTCATTTTTTTTGGCACAGAACTCTCGTTGTTTTTGCCATATTGGCTTTGATAAGAAAAGCTCAAAGGATAGAAGCATCTACGTTGTTTTTGGCAACGAGAGTTCTGTGGCACTTTAAAGACTAAAGTCTTTAAAGGGCCACAGAACTCTCGTTGTTTTTGCCATATTGGCTTTGATAAGAAAAGCTAAAGGATAGAAGCATCTACGTTTTTTTGGCAACGAGAGTTCTGTGGCCCTATAAAGACTTTAGTATTTAAAGGGCCACAGAACTCTCGTTGTTTTTGCCATATTGGCTTTGATATGAAAAGCTCAAAGGATAGAAACATCTACGTTGTTTTTGGCACAGAACTCTCGTTGTTTTTGCCATATTGGCTTTGATAAGAAAAGCTCAAAGGATAGAAGCATCTACGTTGTTTTTGGCAACGAGAGTTCTGTGTCCCTCTAAAGACTAAAGTCTTTAAAGGGCCACAGAACTCTCGTTGTTTTTGCCATATTGGCTTTGATAAGAAAAGCTCAAAGGATAGAAGCATCTACGTTGTTTTTGGCAACGAGAGTTCTGTGGCACTTTAAAGACTAAAGTCTTTAAAGGGCCGCAGAACTCTCGTTGTTTTTGCCATATTGGCTTTGATAAGAAAAGCTCAAAGGATAGAAGCATCTACGTTGTTTTTGGCAACGAGAGTTCTGTGGCCCTATAAAGACTTTAGTCTTTAAAGGGCCACAGAACTCTCGTTGTTTTTGCCATATTGGCTTTGATAAGAAAAGCTCAAAGGATAGAAGCATCTACGTTGTTTTGGCAACGAGAGTTCTGTGGCCCTTTAAAGACTAAAGTCTTTAAAGGGCCACAGAACTCTCGTTGTTTTTGCCATATTGGCTTTGATAAGAAAAGCTCAAAGGATAGAAGCATCTTCATTTTTTTTGGCACAGAACTCTCGTTGTTTTTGCCATATTGGCTTTGATAAGAAAAGCTCAAAGGATAGAAGCATCTACGTTGTTTTTGGCAACGAGAGTTCTGTGGCTCTTTAAAGACTAAAGTCTTTAAAGGGCCGCAGAACTCTCGTTGTTTTTGCCATATTGGCTTTGATAAGAAAAGCTCAAAGGATAGAAGCATCTACGTTGTTTTTGGCAACGAGAGTTCTGTGGCCCTTTAAAGACTAAAGTCTTTAAAGGGCCACAGAACTCTCGTTGTTTTTGCCATATTGGCTTTGATAAGAAAAGCTCAAAGGATAGAAGCATCTACGAACTCTCGTTGTTTTTGCCATATTGGCAACTCAAAGGATAGAGCATCTACGTTGTGGCCCTTTAAAGACTAAAGTCTTTAAAGGGCCACAGAACTCTCGTTGTTTTTGCCATATTGGCTTTGATAAGAAAAGCTCAAAGGATAGAAGCATCTACGTTGTTTTTGGCACAGAACTCTCGTTGTTTTTGCCATATTGGCTTTGATAAGAAAAGCTCAAAGGATAGAAGCATCTACGTTGTTTTTGGCAACGAGAGTTCTGTTGTTTTTGCCATAAAGACTAAAGTAAGAAAAGCTCAAAGGGATAGAACATCTACGTTGTTTTTGCCATATTGGCTTTGATATGAAAAGCTCAAAGGATAGAAACATCTACGTTGTTTTTGGCACAGAACTCTCGTTGTTTTTGCCATATTGGCTTTGATAAGAAAAGCTCAAAGGATAGAAGCATCTACGTTGTTTTTTGTTTTTGGCAACGAGAGTTCTGTGGCCCTCTAAAGACTAAAGTATTTAAAGGGCCACAGAACTCTCGTTATTTTTGCCATATTGGCTTCGATAAGAAAAGCTCAAAGGATAGAAGCATCTTCATTGTTTTTGGCCACAGAACTCTCGTTGTTTTTGCCATATTGGCTTTGATAAGAAAAGCTCAAAGGATAGAAGCATCTACGTTGTTTTTGGCAATGAGAGTTCTGTGGCCCTTAAAGACTAAAGTCTTTAAAGGGACACAGAGTTCTCTTTGTTTTTCACATATTGGCTCTGATAAGAAAAGCTCAAAGGATAAAGCATCTACGTTGTTTTTGACACAGAACTCAAGTTGTTTTTGCCATATTGGCTTTGATAAGAAAAGCTCAAAGGATAGAAGCATCTACGTTGTTTTTGGCAACGAGAGTTCTGTGTCCCTTTAAAGACTAAAGTCTTTAAAGGGCCACAGAACTCTCGTTGTTTTTGCCATATTGGCTTTGATAAGAAAAGCTCAAAGGATAGAAGCATCTACGTTGTTTTTGGCAACGAGAGTTCTGTGTCCCTCTAAAGACTAAAGTCTTTAAAGGGCCACAGAACTCTCGTTGTTTTTGCCATATTGGCTTTGATAAGAAAAGCTCAAAGGATAGAAGCATCTACGTTGTTTTTGGCAACGAGAGTTCTGTGGCCCTATAAAGACTTTAGTCTTTAAAGGGCCACAGAACTCTCGTTGTTTTTGCCATATTGGCTTTGATAAGAAAAGCTCAAAGGATAGAAGCATCTACGTTGTTTTTGGCAACGAGAGTTCTGTGGGACTTTAAAGACTAAAGTCTTTAAAGGGCCACAGAACTCTCGTTGTTTTGACATATTGGCTTTGATAAGAAAAGCTCAAAGGATAGAAGCATCTACGTTGTTTTGGCAACGAGAGTTCTGTGGCCCTTTAAAGACTAAAGTCTTTAAAGGGCCGCAGAACTCTCGTTGTTTTTGCCATATTGGCTTCGATAAGAAAAGCTCAAAGGATAGAAGCATCTTCATTGTTTTTGGCCA